>NC_031768.1:35669288-35771881 GCF_001522545.3 Parus major
GGACAGAAGCATATAAAGAAAACTACATTTTTATTGAATGAATACTGATCTTCTTGTGCAGGCAGATGGTTCGTAGTATAAATTAACTCTCTGATGATGCTTGTGCAATGTTTTGTGTCCCTGTATTTCATGTTGTACTTTAAGGTACAACAAAGCAAGCATCCACTGTCAGATACAACTATCAAGGCAGAAGTAAATAGCCTTTCCTCAGTGACTTCAAAGCCATTTGGATGAATCTACAAATACACTGAGCAAGACATACCTAAGTAGTAACTATCGAAACATGATTGCCTTAATGTGACCTTCCTCTTATTCAAAATGGACATTTTAGATTTGAACAAATTTAGTTTGTTACCTTCACATCAGTCTTTTTATTTGTAGCTATTATCTAGAAAGTAAGTTTCTCATTTTGTGCTATAATGCTGGCACTTTGAATTGTGTAAGAAATTGTCAGAATGTGATGAATAATTCTTAAAAGATTAATTAAATATATATATATACATATATATACATATATATATAATATATAAAAATTTAATGCCAGCCATATTTGTCTTACATTAACACGTCATCCTCAGAATTCAGTTTTGCCCCTTGCAAGAGCAAAAATCAAAGCTAATGAGAAGCAATCATCAAATACTTGGCATTTCCTTTTTTTCTTTCCATTATTATTAACTAAATTTATATATATATATATATGGTGTGCAGTCTAATTACTTAAATTGCTCAAGATATGTTCCAGGTTTTTGGGGAAGTTATATAATGGTTGGTAGTGTTCAACCTCACTTCTCTCCTGCCTTGTGTTTTATTTACCAGACTTAAAAGTACTGAAACTTGTAGAAAATTATCCTCCACATATATCTGTACTTAGTCTTCAACTTACTAATGACTGTAAATAAAGAAAACTCCCGTTCCTTTTGTACTAAAATATTTATATGTGGGTTCAGAAAAGAGGATAATGTAGTATGCATATTATATATACCTGTCCACAACACTGTTCATGAATATACACATATATATATGCATACTTATATGATCTAGCTCATAACTACATAATTCTAGTTTCTTGTGCAGTGATGGGATTGAAGATAATAAGATTGAAAACAGAGATTAATTTTCCATAGGTCCAGAAGATGCTGCAGTGTACTGTTAAACTACAGTGTAGCCATGAGTAAAGTTCCCTTCCAAGGTAATTACTGGTATTACTGGGTGAGAGATACTGTATGCATATTGAAATATTTTTATAATGGAGAAATGGCAGCTTTCAATCCAAAAGGAAGTCAATATTGAGGAATACTTACAGAGTATCTTAGAGTACTAAGACAAAGACTGTAAGGGAGCAGTAGTTATCAAATACTACCTTAAAGTAGGGAGAAAAAAATAGAGTTTAGGCCACACATAGGTCTCAAGTGAGCGAAATGCTATCAAATATTGGAGAATAGATTATTAATTTTGTTTTATTAAGATTAAAATGCATCAAAACTAGCTCACCTTATATGGAACTTTCCCCTACTAGAAACAAAATGCTCTCTCTAAGTATTCTGCTGAAAATGTGTTTTACCCTGCCATAAAGTACCTCATCACAACATTGCTTCTTATGCATGCTATATAAGACTGTAAGCAAACACAGATTCCAGAAAAAGATCTTGGCTTTGACATTTGCATAACACAAAAATATACTGCCTTGGCACATTGAGAAGTTAACAAAAATTGATGAAATTTGAATTCACTTTGCCCACTTTTATAAACAGTAGTTATTTAAATCCTTTAAGATATTCAGCTGGATCCATCCTTCATGAGTCTGTACCTCTTAAATATAAGAATAATCCTTTGAGCTAAACTCACAAAAGGATTTGGATATTAGAATGACTAATACTTAGAAATCCTGCTACCTACTGGAATTATACCTTGCTCCATACACACTGTATGTTACAATTCAAACTTCTGAGAACCCAAATCACAAAATCCATAGTGAAATTTGAAGCAAACTGGGGTAGCTGATAGAAAATTCAGAAGACTTGAGCTAAAGCTGGGTGCCATTTTATAAATATAGAGATGTGTCTTTGCATATTTCAGTGTGGCCTTCTTTTTTGTGAAATAAAATGGAGACATTGATGGAGACCCTCTGACTCCCTAGTCCTTCAGCAGTCCTGAGATTAAGGATGAAAGATATTACTGTTGAAATTTTTATTCTTTTGCCTGAATGAGGATTTCTATCTAAGTATCTCGTTTGACAGATGCTTTAACCCCTTTAAGCTAGTGTCTATATAGAGAAGGTCTCTTTCACACTCTTCTGCTAAAAGCGTATGCTTTGCAGAAAATAAATCAAATATTAATTGGAGCTATGCCCAGATCTTGTCTGGAAAAAAAAAATAACTACAAGGCTATAAACTCATTCTCCCATTTGCACTGTATATTTAAATAACTTACTGAAATAAAACAGGCATAACAAAAGCAATCCACTTTGTCTGTGAAGTAGGATTACTAGCCTCAAATGCTTACGGTAGTGCAGGTGGTAGCACAAACAGGGAAAATTCTCTTTACACCAGAAGATAAACTCACATCATTGCTAAAATGAATCCATGATAATTATGGATGACAATGCCAAAGCACGGGCAATGATGGTTCTTTATGTGTCAGTTTCAAGCACTTTCAAATGTTTACCCTGTCACTACCCATTCCAAGCCTGTCAAGCCTAAGCCGAATCCTGCATGATCTCAAGTTTTTTACCTGAACACTCTTTGTGGTATGTAGGTTTCTTTACTTCAGATACCCTTGAATGTAGCTCACACTGAGCAACCAGAGTGTTGAAAGCAGAACTGTCTGCCTAGGAAAGCATAAAAATAATTTGAATGCACTGTTGGACATGTGTTGCTTATCAAGCTTTTCAGCTGGCTCTCAATTTCAATGGCAAGGACCCATCAAAGCAAGGGGAGTCAGGCCTGTCTGAACAGAAACAACGTTCCCCTTCACAGAGAGGTGTGTCCTGCTCCAGGCTTGTGTGTCCCTTTCCCGCAAGACATGGACTTTATTCCACCACTGACTGCTTATTCCATTCACTTTTGTAAATGACAGGCTGACCCAGCATCTGGGGTAATCCCTTGACAGGCTTGGATATGCTAATGACAGAGGACTAAATGAGCACTCTAATCTTTGGTTCTCTGCAAGGTGCACAGAAACAAGTCAAGGAAGCCAGTGAGGGTCTGGCCATGCGGTTGTCCAGGCAATTCAACCAAAACACAAGTCATTGTTAAAGTGAATATAAACTAAAGACTTAATTGTGTAGAGAGTTTTAAAGCAAAAAGTAGTGGGATTAGGGTTTGAATAATAAAAAAAAAATAAACCAAGTGTAATATTTTTTATAAAAAGTACTTAAATAAACATTTTTGTATCTGATAATAAATACTGCCGTAAAAGATGAAGTGATTGTTTTTTTCAGCAAATGTCTTGCTGAGGGTGAGAAATTTCAGATATTTCAGACCTTTTTCTTCAAAAGGTTTGAAAGGATCAGTAAATAGAAGCAGATCTGTAATGAATCTCTCTTTTCCATGTTAACTGTCAATAGGCCAATGCCACATTAACTCATCAGAGGATAACTGAGTCTCAGTGTGTCTGCATGGCTGGGGGTAGTTTATCCTTCTGGGGTCATTCCTGCACCACGAAAAGAGGAAATTAAATGCAATAGCTAAAATCATCATAATAGAATAAGGGAATTAACAGTGGGACATAAACTAATAATAAGGAAATTCACAGGCCAGCTGCCCTCCAAGACACAATAGGGGGACAATAAGGAAGTGGTTCAGGAGGCATCCTGTTGGGCACAGATATTGGAAGTCAGCTTCAATTGCAAATTTCCTTGTTTGTATTAGCTCAAGTTGAAATTGAATTCTTTGGAAGTGGGTATGCTTTTTTCTCGGTGAATTTTCTTTGTTTTTATGAAAACTTAAAAGGAAGATTCTGTTCCCTCACTCACTAAAAAAAAAAAATAAAGAAAGAAAAGTAGATTTACTAATCAGTAACTCTACATTTTATTACACTGTAGCTTGTGGTAATCTAAACATATATTGATTTTTAGATCCACTCTGCCTATGTCAATAGAACATACATGTTTAATAAAAATTTTATTGTTTTAAATTTTTAACTTTCATGACTGTCATCTCACATCATAGGATAATTTTACAATATGATGTGTCTATCCATGTCCTTTGAAGACAAATAAAACCAGTACTTCTATTTAATTTTAGGAAAAAAACAAGCTACAGAGCAGTTAATAGATTTGCACAAAACTGCATAGAAATTCTAAATAAATGACATCATATTTTCTTTAGGTTATGGTACTTATTTTCTCACTGAAAACTTTTATTTACATGTGATCTCTCCAGTAAAGACAGAAATGTATTTTATTTGAATTTTTTTATCTAGCCTAAACTCTATTTTTCCTGTGTGCAATAAAAAAAAAATAATTGTGTACTTTTAATCTCACTTATATTGGCCAGTACCAGGAACAGAGATACAAAATTCTAAAGCTATGATAATTAATTTTTTTTTTTAACCATGGACAGAACAAGACCATAAGAATCCAATCCAATTTATGAAACGCAAACATCAGATTTCACTGGCTTGGATTTAAGCCTGTTTCTTAAGTAACTGTTGGAAATCTTGCAAAGGGCCTGTTACTGTAAGCTTACCAATATTAAAGATCTTTGGCTACATCCTAATCATGTTTGGAAAAGCAACTGAACTATTAGAGTCATAATTAAACACAACTGGCAAACCTTTTGGTGCTTAGCCATCACTCACTATGTTTTGAGACATTTTCTGTGGATCCAAGAGTATTCTGGCAGAGGATGGTGGTGGGAAAGGAAAGAATAAAACCTAGATCTTAGTAACTAGCAGAGAAGCTTTAATTCATCTGGATCTCAAAACAAGAGGTTCTGTAATATAATCCACAGCTCATAAAAATAATGTAATATTGCTTCATGGTTATATCTCTGTGAAAATGTGAAGAGAGATTAATTAAACTGATAATTATTAGTTTGCCTTGGCACTTACCTGCTCCATGAGTTCCAATTCTATTTTGTTAATATAGGATCACAACCCTGGCACTCATCTTTTATTCCAGATACAGTCTTGGCAACAATACAAGAAAATTAGACCCAAATTCCCTGTTGTGTTAAAAAAAACCTAAACCAAACAGCAAACCAAAACAAACAAAAAAAAAACAACAAAAACCCACCACCAGCAGCACCACCCCCAACAAAAACCTCAAACAAAAAAACCCCAATCCAACAAACAAACAAAAACCAAAACAAGCCAGATAAGAGAATTAGGGCAAAATAAAATCATCCAATTGTCACAATTTGTGCACCAGGCTTTACCCAGAAGAGAAATAGCAAAGCAACATTAAATTTAAGTAGTGACAAAATATATCAGTCCTATTCAATTTCTTTTCAAGCAATGTATTTAGTCAGCAAATAATTTGGGGCATAGGTACTTCTGAATATACATGCACACCTGTGCATACTCACTTATACAAAATGTATTTAGAACAATATATTTGGTTTCTGTAATCAAGCATGACATCTTTTACTGTTCAACCTCTTGATAAATTTAGTTTAAATTTGATTAGATTAAAATTATTTTAATTCTCAAAGGGTCCAGAAAACTGCCATTTCAACAACAGTTTCCTCATCTTAGTGCCCTTCCTTGCAGTTAGAAACGTATCCACTGTATTGCCTCCTCTGCTGGGCAAGGTGTTCTAAGTTTAAAGAGGGAAAATCATACAAAAGAAGATTGTTTGTCAACATCTAGATTTTTATATACTTTAGACAACATGACAAAATCTCGACACTACAGCTGAAAACACTCAAGTTTGAGATAGTCTTTTTTCTTGACCTGCACATATATTCCATTGTGGACTTGACTTAAACATTTTATTCTTCATGTATACCTTCATTAAACATAAACCACCTTCTTTGTTTTATCTTTCCTATATCGTGTGGGATGATATGGTTTGCAGTATTACCATTCCTGCAATTTAAATGACTTTAAAAAAACTGTGAATTAAAGGACTTAAAAAAATGTTTAGGTTGGCTTTTTTTTTTTTTCCTTTGGTTTGTGGTTTCCTTTTCCTTGTTTGTTTGGGGTTTTTTGTTGTTTTTATTATTTTTTTAAATCCCCCTTTGTCTTCTTTTTTTAAAGGTTTTAGGATTTACTTGCTCACCCTTTTCTGTAGGTTAATATTTGTTAGAAATTTAAGAGCCAAAGGAGGAAAAAAAAGGCATAAGAATGCTGAATTTCCTATGCAAGGATCTGATTCCTGGCTGTAATGAAAACAAAGAAATAAAAACTCTGTTTACTCAGGATTTTCAGGGAAGAATTGAATGCTAGTAAACCTGAACTTGACAGTGGGAAAGATAAGTATTTTTTTCCTGATGCACTTAAAAAGCTAAATAATATTTAATGAGTTGTGCTTGCTTGATTTTCAGGCTTATTTTAGACCTGATTGCCATCTAGGTAACAGTCTGTGATTAACACAATTTGCCCTCCTGTGAGGCTATAACATTATTCCCAACTGACCATTTAGCAGTTACGTGGTGCTACTGCTTCACAGAAAATTTCTGATCTCTTTGAAGCTGTTTTCAGTTTATTTCCAGAACAAAGCTCTCTCAAGTTTTTGGTTAGCTGCTTCCTCCTTCCTCCTCAACTTCCTTTTACATGTCTCTGATTGTGGCATCCCAGAGCTGCAGAACATTCCCCGAGGGTGCCTCTTTCTGATGCTACCTGTTTTCCCCAAACTGTTGTTCTCTGTGGGTGCTTGTTTGCTGCGTGTGAAAGCAGAGCGATGATTTTGCCTCTGATCTCTCCCAGATGGTGTTTTCCTCATTCCTGGTTGCTAAGTATTTTTAACATTTGTGAGCATTTATCTTCTCTCTCAGGGAGGGTAGTGCAAGCTTGCTGACAGGGAGGCTGGTTTTGGTGTGACTTGCAGAACCCTCTGGGCTAAATTGCCCATGGGGTAGTCTGAGCTTGGCCATGCTTGCACGTTGCCTGCTTCACCTATTTTAGCATAGCAAGACACATGGCCCAGAAGGTCCTTTGGAGCTCCTCCAAAAGCTGAGAGACGTTGTGGTGCCATGTGGTAACCAGGGAGGTGTATTTTATTGCCTGTTTGTCAGTGTGTTAGATATCCTTTGCCTGCACAAAGTCCAGAATCATGTCCAGGATCTCGTGTAAAGGTGCAACCCTGCTATTCACTTCCATGCTTCATCCACTCCAGGCTATTCCCTCTTTCATCTCGAGGAGGATTTCCCAAACAGGTTTGCCATGCATTGACATATTAAGGGTAAGTGCAGTGAGCCTAAGGCTTCCAGGAAGCTACAGACTCACTGTGCATGTGTTTCTCAGTAATTTTTACATCATATTTACAGCGTACACACAGGCCATCTGTGCAGCACATGCACAGTGGATCGGTTGGCCTCATTGCAAATGCACTGTAAAGTTGATACGCGCATGTGGAGTGGATATGTCCAGATTTTCTCCACTACTGCTCTGATTAGGTTGCCAGACATCCAGAAATCCTGAACAAATGTCAAAAATCTTTGAATTCCCTCTGGATATATGTTCCAGGAATTAAAAAAGAGATGTGTTCAAGGGAACAGAAGCATATGGTAGTCTATCCAGCACAGACCACACTAAATTACTTAGTCACGTCTTGATGACAGAACCCAGGAGGGCTGGGTCCAGATGCACCTTCTGGATGCACCCCAGTTTTCTACTGGGACTAGACTTGGGTGATTACTTTAATAATTTAAAAAAAAATAAAATAACCTCCACAATTTAGGTCCTTTGCAGACTTTATGGCAAGGAAATCTAGGTATATGGGTCAGAGGAGAAACTGCCATGTCATCCAAATAAGTCCTTGATCTGCACAATCAAGGGAGAAGAAATCCCAAGTGAACCGTGGAGTTTTTCAGTGCAGCAATGAAGCTAGAGTCTCACCCACAGGATGTCCCAGCAAGGAGTTTATTACACCCAGTATTTTTCCATATGTTATGTACATAGCTGTAGAAAAAAGTGCCTTGAGTGAATGTGGCTTTGATATTTGGAGGATGTTTCTACTTAAAAAAACAAAGGGACAGAGTACTCAGTTGCTGTAAGAGATGCTGGACTGTTATTCATTTGGAAAGCACACAGTGAGTAGCTACAAAACAGCAGTTCAGTAAAAGAAATAAAAACATATACAAAACACAGTGAGTTCAGACATTTGTTCTTTACTATATTTACTAAATTGCCTGCAATTCCTGCTTTGAAGCTGGCAAAATAGCAATAAATACTGAGGAAAGAAAAAGGTTATCTGCATTTATTTCATAAGCTATTTATTTTAAGTAAGTGTGGAGACTGTAAAGTGTATGAAAAACATATGTATATTGCTTCTTAAGATGCATCCATTACTGGGTTGGCAGTTTGAAAGTCAGAGAAGAAGCCATAGACTAGAAAGATGGAAGTAAAGACCTTTTATTTTAATCTTGATCTAGTTAAGGAAAATATAGAAGTTATATATGTACATTTATTTAATTTGCATTCATATCACAAATGTTAATGCCATATTTAGAACCAGCCTTAGGTAGCCAGTAGACATGAAAATTAATTCTTTTAAAAATAATAACAGAGGAAATAAAACAAGGCAAAAAACACATTTTGGTGAATTTTTAAATATAGTTATTCTTTTAAATTCTTAGCCATTATAAAGGGTGTTGAAATCTATTTTTATAAGCAGATCATATGTGTTGATAAGCAAATAAATTCACCTTTGTATTAGGGAGCTTTATCTAATGTTTATTTTAGTGGGGAGAGTGGTAAGAATTTTTAACCAAATTTTCCCCTTTCTGGGTATTCCCCTTACCTGCAGAATAGGTAAAGCAGTGGAACCAGTTCTCACTGAACAGCTAAGCTGGAGGAGAATAGATAGAGCTTGTTCTGTATGTAGGAAAGAGACTTGGAAATGGTTAAATATGCTCTAAAATCTCCACAGGTGGCATGGGAAGTCAAAATGTTTTGTTATAAAATAAGAAAATGAACAGAATGAAATTCAGGAATGTAGCCCATAGTGTAGCTTCCTGCATCGGCAAGATGAAAACATTTAATTGCAGATGTTTTGATTATGAGAACAAATTCAGGGAAAAAAAATCAGACCTGCAATTCTAGCCCCAAAAGTGAGGGAGAGAAGGCATGCTGACTTTCATGTCAATGTTGTGTGTATTAGTTCCAGCTATAGAAAGGAGAGGCTCCTGTTAGGTTTATCTGAATGTTCATTTGGCTTTGTGTAACAGATTATAAGACGTATTTTTCTTAAGTGACTTTTACAGCTTTTTCATTCAGCTGACCTGAACTTCATATTCTCTTTTTTAATATTTAGGGTATTTGTCTAGAAGCTTACCAGGTGTGCAAAAGCAACAAGAGCTGGTGAAACTCCAACAAAAGCCTTTTATTTGGGGAAGCTATGTATTACCAGAGTGCTGACAATATACTGTAGCTAGGCTTAAAATAAGGACTGGATAAATAAGTTACAGCAAACAATTTATTCAACACACATATTACCATTGTTCCTACTCATGAATTGTGCAGGAACAGCTTGCAAAGCTCTCAAACTTAGTGCCTGGAGCTGCAAAAATAAGTGAGTAATTTTACTTAAGCAAGTAGCAGGAGATTGAGGGGAAATTTCACAGCAGTCTATACAATTTCCTCACAAGGTGAGGTGCAGGGGCAGGCACTGATGTCTTCTCTCTGGTGATCAGGAATTGGATGGACCTGAAGGAATGACACAAAGCTATCTCAGGAGAGGTTTATGTTGCATATTAGAAATAAACTCTTCCATGCAGAGCGTGGTTGGGCACTGGAACAGGCTCCCTGGGCAAGTGGTCACAGCACCAGCCTGACAGAGATCAAGAAGTACTTGGACAATGCTCTTGAGCACATGGTGGGGGTCTTTGGGATGGTGCTGTGCAGGGTCAGGAGTTGGACTTAGATGGTCTTTGTGGGCCCCTTCCACAATATAGAGAATATATGAAATAGCTTATGATTCTATGATTCTGTGAATTTTACTCAGGCAAGACTCATCAGTGATATATGCAGCAGTGCCATACAACAACGTGCAAGAACTTCATATTTTGCTTTTAGTTGCACAAATGAACTTAAAACTTGAATGCTTGAGGGGCCTATGTCAAATACATTTTTCTCAGACCTAATCTTCCTTTTGATTATCTGTCAAAGGACAATCCTCACTCTTGTGAGGACAGTCCTCAAGAGTTTCCTCAGCTATATAGTTTAAAACTGTTGTTACACATGTTCATGTGGATGTCTCATGTCGATACAATGTTCCCTCTACTGGATGTAAGGATGGAGAGTGAGAAATAGTGAAAGTAGGTCATAGGATGAAAAAGATATAAAGGCACCGATTTCACATTGGCCAGCTATGAGCTGGTACATGTTTTACAACATGACCTAAGAACTCAGTCACACCATTGATCTGGCAATATAGGAACAGTGCTCCAGTATAACATTATTTAATTTCTTCCTAAGCTCTGTAAGAAAAAATGATCAACAAATTGCAGTTATTATGTGTAAGATGTTCAGGGATGTCCATGTAAGGACTGTTGGACAGTGGAGTGAGGTCTTTTTAATCTGAAGTTTCACTCAGGTTTCAGTTACACTTTGCAATACATCCCTGTATTCGATTTACCATCAAAGGCAGGCTCCAAGAAGAGTTAAGCCTTACATACAAAGGATTAAATCTCTTTGTTGAGCACACAGGGCCACTTCCAGGTCATCTTTTATACTTCTGCTCAGTCTGATTGTACAGACTAAAGTCCTATCCTGAAGGCAGACTTTTGCAAACTTGCTTGAGAAATTGGATGTGTAATGAGTCACCTTTAAAACTAAATATTTACTGCTGATCAAAGCAGTTATATATGAAGTGGGAAGTTGTCCCTGGGGTTTGTAGATTCAAACCACATTTCCTAACCATCCTTATCTGGATGGATATGCTCACTCTTTTGTGGTCCTTCTCAGCAGATCCCTCAAACTTGAGTGTGTTCCAGCACAGTGATTTAGAGGAATGTCTGTGTCCAGAATAGCCAATAACCTAGTAGCTTGGGGAACTAGAAATACAGAACATTTTCAACCCCAGCAAGGAATCTGTACAATATAGAAAGTGTGTTCTCGCGGGGGCCAAGCAGTGGTAGCTTGCCTTTATGTTTTCTGAGATGTTGGGTCATATCTGCTTCAAAAGCACACACAAGTTGTTTAAAGGGAAATCCTATGATTCAAATACTAAATCAATAATTGAAAAGAGAGTTTTCTGTATTATTACCCACTGGCAGGACACTTTTGATGTTTTTCAGATCATGGAATGTATCAGCAAATACCACAAAAGTAGTCAGTGGAATTAAATGCAGAGTAAGATAAAAGCTTCATTTTCCCAGGACTGTAAGGTTTTAATTTTAGTAATCAATAGAGAATGCTATGGTTTTGTTTAATGTTTTGCAATATGGAGAAGGTTAGAGCAATTCACCTCATGGACCCTCTGACCCTAGTTTCAGTAGCCCTTTAGTATTTAAATGACATTAAAACTCACATTAAATGGGAACTGTGATGTGAATGATGGAAAATTGTATGTTTGTACCATCAGCCAACTGTCTACTTGTTATTCTAATCCCTACAAAATGGAAGATTTTATTTCCAAAGAGGAAAGATTGAAGCTTGTTATGTCAAGCGCTTTATTTTCTTTTTAGGAGTGTGTTAACTTGTCTTATGAAAACAAAACAGTATATTTTACTTCAAGGTGAAAAAACAGAATGATTTTGTAATGGTTGTCTTGGAAAGAAATCTCTCATTTCCCAGTGGAATGGCGAAATGTTGGAAAGAGACTACTGATTAGTCATAGCTACTGTTTCACCTGCTCATGATCACGGTGTTCATAAGTATCCAATTTATATATATTATTCATAGTTTACACATTATTCATAATAAAAAAATAGCTTTAATGCAGCACACAAAAAATTTGAGGAACATATTTGTGTCTTTCCCTTTCAAAAAGAAATAGGTTTGGCTGATGGATCTAATGTTGTCTATGGGAAAAATATGGATATTATAATATGTATAGTTTTGTTCCTTCAGTTGGAAAAGTCCTTTCCTCACTTTATACAGAGAATTCTCCTTTTTAATAGTGAACTTATATAAAGTAATGTACTCTTCTATTACTTATTAAGTATGTATAGCTCTGAAGTCTATTTGGACTGTGCTGCTCTAAGCAACTAAAAAACATGTTATAAAAGAAACAACAAAAGTTAAAATTTTTCAAAAACCTTGGCACCATATCCTGAATTGGATTGCAATATTTTTTTCTTTAGTAAGCATCAAAGATAAAGGGCCAAGTGTCACTTGAACAAGCAGTTCCTACTATTTGTTTATTTGTGTAGAAGACACATTAAATTTCTCTTTCTTTCCAGTGTGAAAACTGTTTTACTGCTACTTTCCTCATAATTTACCAGAAGATTGTAAAAGATTAATACAAGTTGGATGAAGTTAACTCATACATTTAATTCTCCCTTTAAATAAACAATCTACACCTTATTGAGGTTTCTGAGAGTGGGAAGAAAAGTGTTGTTTTTTTTTTTTTTTCTGAAGGTTAGCATCAGGTCAGCTCAGTAACTTGAGATGTATAGTCATCAGCTTGTTTGACCTGACTGGCAAGAATTTTCTTTACTCTTAGAAAGCTTAATAAAAAGTCCAGATGTATGCAACCAATGATAGCATAAAGCTCAGTTATAGTGTCAGTGGGAAGTGGTAAATTTGCTTGTACTCAGGTAGGACAATTAGGGATGGCTACCACGGTTTGGAGCTAGGAAGAGAAGTATGGAGAATGAAGGACTTTGAGAAATAGAAATGTAATGCATCTGAGGAAATCAATCCTCCATTTCTGTGGGAACTGAAAGTTAAGTAGGAACTAGGTGAACTTCCAAAGAGCTGCAAAAATATACTGGTATTTGGATACGGAACTTACCAAAGTGTCTCAAGGTAAGAAGAGAGAAAACATCACGTATTTGTGGGTGAAAAGTGGAGAATCCACCATCATACTTTCACATTCAAAGAAAAGTGACATCTTGAAAAGGACCTGTGTTACACATGGTGGCTCTCAAGTTACACTAAAATGTTTTCAGTAGTAGTAGTAGTAGTTTTACAGTAAAATGTTTTTACGTCATACTCCTTCACATTTAAAGCTTCTTAATGTGCAAGGTGATATATCTTGGATTCTTGCTGTCAGTATTTGAAAGATGTTTTCTCAACTGCAACATATTTCTGCTTATAGGAACCACATTAATTGTTTGAACAATTTTGAGGAATGCTCCCTGGGCAGCAACAGTCCAGTACCTGTATTGTTATGTTGTTAGAGGGGTTTCCAACAACTTTTGGGCCCCTTCAGTGGTCACACTCCCCCCACACACTCCCACACAATTCCTGAATGTTTTCAGAGTATCTGCATTCAGGTTGAAAAATAAGAGGAAAAGCAAGGAAAATTTTACAGTATGGATATGGGCCTTACCAGCGTGCCACAAAGGAAGTTCCAAAGAAGTTTAGTTAACTGCAGTATAACTAAACAAACAGTATAACAACAAACTAATGCTGAAGGAATAAAGGACTGGTCTTCCAAAAGAAAGGACTTGGGGAGAATGTACATGCTTTAAGCTGAAATGAAAGTACAAAAAAACCTAATAAATTAACTTTTGTCATGCAATGAAACAGTGCACCCATCTGAACACTAAACAGTCTTCATGGTTGCTTTAAAGCTTTCCCTGGTATAGCAGTATCGGTCCCTGTTTTGAAGAGTTCTTGTTTTGGGTTTTGTTTGTTTGTTTGTTTGTTTATTTAGTTGGTTAGTTTGGGGTTTTTGCCTGTTGTTGCTTTTGGTTCTTTTAAAATTTAGTATTGATTGATAGAAAATGTCTAGACTGGTCTAGGATTCTGACCAAAAGATCTTTGCTCATCTTTGTTCCCTTATAGCTGAGTGAGGAAGCAAACCTAGAAATCTACTGACTTTCAGGTAGAGGTTCTTTTGTTAATCCCATTAATTTTGCTCACTTTGACATTGTAGTAGCAAAATTTCAGAATAAAGAATAGGGAAATTAAAATTCTCTTGGGGAATATAACCTGATAGAGAGGGAGAGATATCACTGAATTAGAAGTATTTGAAATGTGAAAACGAATGAACTGAGTTATTCCTTTTTTCTAGAATACTGTTATAGCTAATGAATAATTCTATTAAAAAAAAAGGAAAAAAAGGCTCTGGAACCTGTCAGTTCAGGTCAATTCATCAACTCTGGACAGTGATCTGGAGGGTAATTTTTCTGCAAACATTAATCCTTTTTTAATTTGAGCTGGGTTAAAACTCAGGTTTCTATCTAAATATCCCTGAAATACATGTGTGAATGTCCTCTTCTTCTGAGTGTTGATGAGATGAGTTTCAGAATGGGATTATTTTCCTTTTTTCTTAGTATCAATGGTGTTCTAAAAGCATGTCCCTGCTGTGAAAGTCACCAAATGCAATTGATATAGTCCCTGGGAAGAGAACAGTGTAGGGAAATTGAGATTCAGTATAGTAGAAGTCTTCATTAAGGCTGTGAACCAAACCAAAGTGAATTCAACAGCACTAATTCTGCATGCTCTAGAAAGGTCCTGCTCACCCAAGCCTTCACTGTGAGACTGTCTATTTGTCCTGAATTGCTGCCTTTTAAACCTCTTAATTTTGACTGATGAACTCAGGGAACGAAGTGTTAATGAAATCTTGACTTGCAGGTCCCAGTTTTGCAGAGATGTATTATCACAAAGAACACTAGCGTCCAAATTTAGGGTGTCAAAACACTCACCTGTGCTGTTAGGCACTTCGGTGGAATTCAGAACAAAACACTGCTTGATGCCAACACCTCCAACACTCATTAGGGTGTCTTAGCAGTCTTGGTGGAGTTATGAGCAGTTTCAACCACACCTGGCATTTGCATGGGGCAAACATGTCTGAAACTTATGCCCTGCAGGGCTCAGGCGTTTCAGCCCTGCCACCCTTCCATGGTACACAACTCCAGTCATGTTTTCCAAGAAGTGGCTGGAGCTCTCCTGCCAAGGCAAGCTCGGTGGTAGTGCTGCCACCAGCTGTATATTTCAGCCAGCGCAGGAGGAACTGTGCTTTGCAGGCTGAGCAAGAGTAGCCCCCTGCCAAACCTGGGTACATCTCTAATTGCTGACCAAACGGCTACAGGAGGTAATGAGGCAAGCACAACACAACTTTTCTGACAGCTTTACAACAATATAGCTCCACTGGGAGGGCACCAGAATGACCAAAATCGGTCTACCACCTATGAATTAATTTGTGGGAGAACTGTGTTGTAAATTTTGCCTGTGGTGTATCATATGACAAGAAAGATCAAACAAATCATTCAGATGACATTGTATTTTGCAACTGATGCTGACCAAAAGTCAACTTAGGGCAAAGTGCAGGAATAAATCAGGGATATTTTCTGTGTTATTTGTCTAAACATCCAAGCATTTCTGACTCAGGGACTTACTGTTCCAGAAGTGATTCTTAAATATTTAATAACCTTCAATGACTTGTAGCTCAGAGCTTCAAGGAGATCCACTTAATCCTCACACAAGCAAAGAGTCTGATTGTTATGTATATGTAGAATGGCCATCCAGAAATCTGTAGCTGTCCTGCCAACCCTAAGTAAATGCTCTCATCACCAGTGTAGGTTAAAATACATACCTGGACATACATCAGGCTGGACATACTCTCAACATTTCTTGTTGACTATATTCTGTTCAGGACCAACAGCCTGCTATTTAGTGAAAGGAGAACACTAAAAAATGTTATATCAGGCTGCAGCACAACATGCTCTGGTGACTGCTCTGTAAACTGTTCCACTCTCATTCAAATGCAGTGTGATTTGATGTAAAATGAGAGTACGATAGAGTATTATTTTTTCAGAGTATTAGATTTTTTCAGTAGGGGTTCTAATTATGAGACAAAAGCCTTCTCAGGTCTTGGTTTCTAAATCAGAAAGTACTTTCTAACTCAGAAAATAGGTGCATTTTGCAAGGCTATTTCCAATAGATTTGTGTTGGATTTGGTCTGGCAATTTCTTATTTAGACAGACAGCTTACAGGACATTTAAGAAGAGGAATGCCTACTAGCTGGGTCTTGATCAGCCAGTGCCAGGAGTCTCAGGCACAAAAGGGTAGAAACAGGGCTGGGGAAAACTGTGAAACTCTAAAATCCAAATGTGGTGCTTTACAGCATATCTCTTTATACAACTCAAAGGATGTAGTACAGAAGGATTGAGAGTGGGAAACTAACAGTTAAACAATGTCCTGCCCTTGGTAACTATTTGTATTGATAAAACTTAAGAAATTTGATCCAAAACTCAAGGCAAGGCACAGAATATGGTTCATTAAAGAGAATGGAAGAATAGTGCAGAGAGATCTCAAAATTTTTAATGTCATCAACAAGTGTCATTAACTTCAATTTTTAGCTAATTACAGATACTTTTTCTTTTTTTTTTTTTTTTTTTGTGGTTTACATTCGGCATCCAAATATACATTGTTCATCTAAGTTTTCTTTGAAATTTAGTAAAACCTTGACTGAGGTTTTTTAAAAAGACCAAGCTCTGGAACATAATGTGAGCTTCTGCCACTCTGAATACTGTCTGCAATATTACTGATGCTTTTATCAGGGACTTGATTTCTGCCTTTGGTACAAGGATGTGTATATTTGATGGTTCCTCTACTTGTGTTCTTATTTAGTATGGGCTTATTTATTTTCATTTCTATCCCAACATGCTTTTTGTCTTTCTGTTTGAATGCCAATTTTAGATAGATATTCATGTGGGGTAAAAAATATCGCTGACATATGGAAATATTTGGAATATTGGCACAATTATTTGTCCTCAAAAGGTTTGGTATTCCCTTGACTATGTTTCAGATATCACACTGTTTTGAGAAAGCCATCTGAGGCTTGCAGACAGAATACGTTCGGAATAGAAATACTGTATATTTTAAATGAAATACATTTCTCTCTTTTATTCTCCTAATAAAACCCCCATTTTCAAAAGGTTTTTTTTAAAAGGATTCTTTGTGTTCAAATCTGACTTTCTCTACATGTCAAATAAATCAGACTTTTTTTCTGAAGTGCCTGGATTGTCTGCCCTGACATGCTTATAAACTAAATGCAGGAACAGCAAAACCCCACTGCAGAAATAATTACTTCATGCACAACGTCCACAACTTGTTTCCACTGTTTAAACTCAGACACATTGTTCTTATTTCCACTCCTCACAAGACATTTGTTCTTTTTACTGTTCCATACTTTGAGTGGATGAGGTTCATCTGGTTTGTTGATATTATAAAATATGGAATTCTTGTATTAATGGTTATAAAATCATATGGGAATACTTTACACCATGTCTTTGTCATGATGCAGTATTAACTGGTATCATATAGAATGAGTTAACATGATATTGAATTACTCCTTTTTATGTCATTCACATTTTTTCCTCCTAAAGACTTTTTTGTATTATGTTATATTTATGAAGTGAGCAAATTTGATACTGAAAAAAACTCTCAAAACAGTTTTGACCCTAATTTAGCAATATTTAAATCAACATATTAAGTTTGAGACTCCTGAAAAGCCACCCCTCTATAACTGATATTTTAAAATGCTGTAATATATTGTTGGTACAAGTGTCGAACCACAAAACTGCCACTAAATCAGTTCATATTGTTAACACCTGTTTTGCTCTTATGAAGGAATGCGAGGTAGAGGTAGTCATATTTTCTTTTATGGCAGAAAAGATGGGGAGAGTTTGATATGGTTCTCAAACCCAGGTCAGAAGAGCACTTGAATTGAGGGCGGAATCATATCTTAGAAGGTCTTAAAAGCCTGGCTAAATGAGAAAAGCCAAACTTTTTCTTTTTTTTCCCTGAGCTATAGCAGCTGCCAAAGAAATATCAAATACCAGATCAGCAGGACAAAAATCAGATGCTTTGTGTATTATTCCAACAAGTTAAGAATTATTATCAGAGAATCATGGAAAGGTTTGAGTTGGAAAGGATCTTAAAATCATCTAGTTCCAATCCCCATGCCATGGGTAGAGATGCCACCCACTGTATCAGGTTTCCCAGGGCCCCATCCTATCTAGACATGTACCCAACTGTGATTGTATATTAAAAGAGGCAGATTTAAAGAAGCAATGCCTTATACACATCTAGATGTCCATACTAGACATGTACCCAACTGTGATTGTATATTAAAAGAGGCAGATTTAAAGAAGCAATGCAACTTAGCATTGTAGATAGGGCTTAGGCACAATACAGGGCTATTTTGTAATTCTGATCTTGACAATCTGTTTTAACTTAAGAGTTATAAAATATGTGAACAGTCAATAAAGAAAGCCCCAGAAGTCCTGGTCTTTCCTCCCAGGTAATGCTTTGATGATCCATAAAACTGGGTTCATTTTCCTGCACATTCCATCTGTATTTCAAGCCTAAAAATAGTTAAAAATGCAACCTATAGCCAATCTAGAGGAATTAGGGGTGAGTTAGACTTTTTGTTTGCCACTCTGTAATTGGTGTAAATTAACATACCCTGTAGTGGTGATGAGCAAGTCCCAGTGCTAATAACATAAGTGGCAAACCTCACGCTGTGGACTGGTGTCACATAATCTTCTTGATTTCTTGCTTTATTACATTTTATTAATATACTTTCCCCTTCTTTCTTTCAAAATCTCATTATAACAGTCTGTAGATGAAGAGAGTCTTGATGTTATAATAGGTATAAAATACATAGCAGGAAACAATGGGGAAAAATTAGGCATTCTTAAATGGCCATGCAGTTTACTTAGTGTATGCTCAGTT
Source organism: Parus major (assembly GCF_001522545.3). Classification (NCBI taxonomy): domain Eukaryota; kingdom Metazoa; phylum Chordata; class Aves; order Passeriformes; family Paridae; genus Parus; species Parus major. The sequence continues at coordinate 35,688,249 of NC_031768.1, forward strand.
CCTTGACTAAACAGTTTTTTTCTGCTGTGTTTTTGGAGGTGCCAGTATCACTGATAATGATCCATTTGTCACAGATTGACTGGACACAGTCATCACCAAGAAGAATTTTATCCAAAATACCTGGTCTTACCAAATCTCCACCTGCCAAGGTCATTTTCACCTTCCAGAAATACTAATTCTCTACCTGCCTAAATCATTGCTGTCAGCACTATCACTACAGTCATTAGCTTTGCTGTGGATTGTGTCCATCATCTTTTCTTTTTAAAATGTTTTGTTTAGAAATAGTTTCAGTTTTCCTAGAACCAATCTTTTGTCAATGACCCTTCTCTGATATCAATCAACATGACATCAGAAAATCTGAAGTATCATGTGCCAGTATTTTAGTTTTACATAGTGATCCAAGAATAGCCCTGGTCAAGAAATTCTACGAGAACATCAAGTAGGGAGGGCAGGAGGAAGACCTTTGTGGATTTCTGTCTCAAGCTTGAGAGGTTTTTTGGAAAATTCAGTGGCCATTGTAATTCTCTAGTGTAAAACATGTAACTGCAAGGGAAATGGGAAAAGGATAGGGCACAATTTAATTCTGCCCTGGATTTGATTTAAATTTTATGTGGTTCTGGTTGCTGTTATGCTATGGCTGAACTATAGCTCACCATCTACTGTCCTATGCATATCATATCCTATCATGATTGGTATAGCTGATTCTGGCTTTTCTAGAAATCCTCTCAGAGGAGAGAGGATTCTCCCTCTGAAGTGAAAGCTGGATTATTTCTGACAGAGGAGGATAAAGCCTAAAGGCTTGCTTCTCTGTCACTAATAAGTTGAGAAAAGTAATTTATCCCATGTTTGTCCCATCTTCCTTATTTGGAACCTTCACATAAAATATTCTGTATCCACTGAGCTTCTTGCATGAAAGTAACTTTACAAGTTAAAGCAAGAAATCTGAAAAGGGTTGTTGAAAATCCACAAGGAAATAGTATCCATTTTCATTATTGAACATGAATTCCTTTCCTTATGAGCTGACAATTTCCCTATGATGTTGCAAGACAATTTCTGATGTCTTTAGTCAGTGGCTAAAGAAGCTTTAAAGAGAATGAGCTCCCTCCGGCTCTTGTGGAACTTGCAGTTAAAATATAACCCAGGGACCCAGGAAGTAGTCAAAATAATGAAAAATTACCATATGGAGCTTTTTACTAGAAAGCTGAGGAATGTACCTTTTGCATATTACCATTTCTCAGCATACACTTGATGTGCTGAGGGAAGACTTCATGCACAGCTTTGCCTCCTCATTGCAGCCATATCTATTTCTAACACACTAAACAATCTGCTTTTCTAAAAGTTTCTTTTTACTTCACTCCTGCTGTATCTTTTTTAAAAATAATTCTAGTTCCCTCTGCCAGTTCCCATATATCTTTCTCACTGTGAGCTGCTCCCATTACCACTCCCTTTTCCCTGAGGCTCTGGCATACGATGCCAATTTTTATGTTAACAGCCCAGATACCCAGCTGACTGTGGAAAGCAAAGACCAACAGGTCAGCCTACAGATCAACCAAATCTTCTTCTGAAATGTTTATGTGTCAAATCTGAGCTAACTGAAGAGGTACCTTATACAGTAAATGGGAAGATATAGATCTTTTCAGAGGTTGATTTGTCTTCTTCCACTGAGGAAGCCGAATGAGCTGTCTCAGATTAGATATGAGATAAACAAGAAAAGTAATATCATTTTGTGTCCAATGCTTCTTTCCATCTGTGCAAGAAATGATTGTCTGCTTTCTCCTTTCCTGCCAGAGAACTGGACCTTTCAATAAACAGAGTGAAGAGTAACTGCTGTAGGGCTACACTTTTTTTTTTTTTTTTACAGGAGTAGTCTAAGTTCAGGACATTTTCAGTATTTGCTTTTATTTATCCAAAACGTAATGCTTTTCTTTTTCCTTTATTTGTTTTTTCCCCCCTCTTTTATTCTTTTTTCTTAAACAGAAACTGGATGTACAGGGTGAGATTTTAACCTGTGAAGAGTCATTCAAGATTCACTTAGCCCAACATAAATTAACTTCATTCAGTACATAGTAAACCTTCAAACAAATTAAGGAATTCAAAAATAGACAAGATTTAGTGATTATTAGTACATAAAATTTTGTTGCCATTTATGTCAGTCAATTTAATTTAATTTAATTTCATTCATCTTTATCCTCACTTTTACAACTGAGACACAGTGAGGTAAGTCTGTTCAGCTGCTAGTTTTTTTCTTCTTATTTTTAATGAAATATTCTAGTGAGTGAAAATATTAATTGGTGCTCCTGTGTATCAAGTGCAAGCTCTGGCAGTGTGTTTACCATCTTACAAAGTCATGGGTATGTAGTGACTTTTTGTCACTCCAGGTGTATAAGAGAACAGACTCTAGCTTCCAAAGCCAAGCTATTTTGTAAACTAACCACTTTGGGTTACCCCTCCTCTTCCCCCATCAGTATTCTTCCTTATTTAGCTCACATACTGAGTTCTCAAAAGGGGTGAATATATATTGACATATGGTATTATGAAATCATTATTCTAAACAGATTTTGTGATATGAAGCCCAACACTGAGAGCTCTTACTGGGTCTGCCTTGGATGCCCTGTAAGAGTAGAAAAATTCAGATATTTGTTATACATGCCTGAAAACTGTGCTTGTAAATTTTGCATAGACAAGTTTTAAAGACACGTGTGCACTTACATATGTCTATTGCACAGGATCAAGATAAAAGGATATTTAAAATCAGAACTACATCCTAGGATTGCTTCATTTAATAAAAAGTAAAAATTGTCAAACTAATTGCCTTGCTTGAATGTATATTTAGAAGTATATATTCCTTCTTTTTCTTGAAAAGTGGTTCCACTAGATATGTTTAAGATAGATTTCATTCTGGATTTCTGCTACCTATATTTTCCTTTATGACTCAATGACATAAATAAAGCTTATAATAGGTACTGGTAGATTACGTTTACAGTTATTTATTCAGGAAAATTACTAAGGACAGTAAGAAGCTTTGACATACCTTGTAAAGGCTTCATTTAAACTGAAAGCTGTTCAAATCTATCCAGCATCAAATGATTCAGATGCTGTTAAGAAAATGGAAACTGTTCTTAATCCATGTTCAATCTAACAATAGATTTTTCAGCAATTTATTGCTGGTATTTGCACATCTTTTCAACCTTTTTTGTCATAAAATGTTTTATAGCTATGGAATGTTGCAAATTGTCTGGTTTGGTTATTTTTTTGTGTATGTAAAACTGGTGTATAGAGCATGGCAAGATCTCAGATGATGTTCCTGCAGTGCAACCTGTGTGGGTTCGTGGGGTCATGAATGCACAGCCAACCCCAGGATTTGATCCTAAAAGGTGTTTTTTTTTTCCATATGATTTCATGACAGTGACTTACTTCCATTTAAAATACAAATATTTTACATATCTCCCCATTCTTCAATTTTACCTGCCATTTTGGATAAGTAATTTCCATCCTGTGATTTTTGTTCCCATATGGTATTGTAAAACAATTGTAAGAAAACAGATGTCTGAGATTTCAAACAGCAATTAACTGCTATACTTTACTGACATATATTTCGCATTGTGATAGTGAGAGTTTATTCTTATTGTTGCCAACTTCTGAACATTGGTATAATGAAAGTAGTGAAACATCAATCAGTGAAAGGTATGAAAGAAGTCCAAGAAAAAAAAGAGAATGGAATACAAATCTGTCACAAGAGTGAATTTAAGAGAAATATACTAATTGACTTAAATGGAAAGAGGTTTCATCAATTTTGTTCTAAGTTTATATGCCATCCAAAGAGTTTAGGTTGGACTGATGGTTAAGATGGTTTCTAGATGGCTGAGGCAGGTGAGTCTCCAACATGTGCTTATGCACACTTGATTATCTGTGGCTGGGAGGTGTGGCACTGCCTTCAGAGCAGCTCCAGCAAAAGGGATATTCCTGGCTGCCCCTTCATGCAGAGTTGCCTGCTTTCTGTCAAATGAAGCTGCAGTGTATTTGCATTTTTCTTGTATGACAAAGCATAAAATGTAGGATTTATATCACGTCATTTTTGTCTACATGCAAGGCTAATTGGTTAGGCTTCCTTTAATTAAATGCAGTGGAATAAGACCTTCTGCAACACAAATAATCTCATCCTTGTATACATCTCTAAGCAGGTCAAATGATCAGTACATTAGAGACTTCTGTTTCTCTCCAGTGACTATGACAGGTACTAAGACAATTTGCTTAAATTCATGAATATTCAGCATGGATCTGTGGTATTTCTGTACTACAAGTCCTTAAGACTTTTACATTACTGACAATTTATTATTGATAGGTTCAGGGTCACACATTTAGAAACAACCATTGAGATAGCCAAAATCTTCTAGGTGATTTAGATTTTTAAAAATCCAGTTCTTGAATGAGGAGCATAAAATTCACATAGTGCGACAGAAAAATACAAGGAGAAAGAAATATGAATAGATAAGTTACAGTAGTTACAGTAGTAATGAGGTGTGATAACCTTGGATTTATGTATTCATTGTGGGCTGAATTTTTTGTTACCTGCCAGCTTCAGTTTAATAGCTACTGCCTTATGGTAGTCTTTTGCACAGAGAAGAGAGGTCAGAGAAAATAAGTCACTTAGTCTTTCAGAAATAGCTTTTGTTAGGTGAGAAAGCAGTTACAGCTTTGTGACTTTCTGAAATGCGGTTCCACCAAACAATGCAAAGTGTATACTTTTCTGTTACTTTTTTTTTTTCACAGTCTGCTTCCATTTGTTTGACATGGCATGCTTCTCAGTGGGGGTTTTCCACCTTATCTCTTCACTGACATTTTTGTTTTCTTTCTCTCCACCTTCATTCCCACACACAGTAGTATCTCAGTTGTATCTTGATGTGAGCACAGGAAAAAAGATAGAGCTTTCCTTCCAGCCTCTCAGTAGGGTTGTCAGTGACTAGTGAGTAGAAGCTGTTCGTAGCTGTGGACTTTTCCACAATCTAGACACTGCTTTTTAAGAAGCTAGGGTTTGGTTTTTTTGGAGGGTTGGTTTTTTTTCTGAGAGGTAGAATTTGTTCTATATGACAGCTATCGTGACCACCCTCTAGCTCTAGGAAATGACTACTACAGAATTTCAAACACCTGTAACTGAAGGGAAAAGTTCTGGCTTTATAGCTCAGCCATAAAGCTCACTTCTGTCAGGAGATCATGTACCCCCTTGATGTTATGTTACTGTGAAATTAGCAAGCATGAGCTAAAATATTTTTCTGAAATCAGCATATTATGGAGAGTCATAAAGAGAAGGTTTTAGGAGACAAAGAATATTTTTTAATGGATCAACTGATACTGTTTGGAAACACAAAAAAAGCTTTGAGCACACAAAAACCTTAATCTGTAAGATCCCCATATCTGCCCTGACACCATTACCACACAGTCAAATTCCTCCAAAATATGAATTTAAATTCATGAAATTAATAAGTCTGATGAATTATTTGTAACAATGTACATAATATTAGCTAGATATTCAGTAATAATCTTATAACTGGACATAATGCATGTTCCAGTTAATTGCAATTGGTTTTGAACATGCATATTTCAAAAGCAAACATTACTTGTACACTTCTAGATTTTTCTGCTAATGATGCAATAACATTTTAACAAGAAGGGATAATGACTTTTTAGTACAGAAATACACAGCAGCAGCATTTGAACTGAAGAATCACTTTCTCTGTTCTACTTGAACCATTGCTTCATTTGCTTTAGTAGAAAGAAATATCACAATTACCTACTAATTTTGTTAATGCTATAGGAAAGAAAATGTAATTTCAGCCCCCCTAGAGAATAATCTATCTTATTCTACCTATTTTTACTACCTATTTAAAGGATTCTGAATTCTCAAAGTCCAAAACCACTCTGCTGATAGTGTATTGAGCAATAAAAAAAAGAAGAAAAAAAGAACCAAACAATAAAATTTCAGTAAATTTCAGCACAATTCTTTGGAAACTCCTTAATATTTCCTTGTGTGCTGTCTGGGAAATAACTGAAAATTTCAGTGGTGATTAGTTAATAATTAGATATCATGGAAGCAAAGAGAAAAGTCACTGGAAAACAAAGAATATTCTACTCTTGTGATAAATAATTATGATAGTTTCTGTGCATGTTCCCTACTTCCTCAACTGGAAAGTCTCATAGCTTTCTTTTGTTGGTTCTGCTGTTTTTAGTAACAGTAGCTGATAAGTAACATGTGAGAAGGATGAGCATGTGAGAAGGTAGAAATCATAGACTGGACTCTTACGGCATATGTACAGTCAGGGCTGACAAGCAAGGAGACACAGACACTGAACCATGAGCTATTTCCTATGTGCAGAAACCTACCTGAGAAAGGTAAGAAAAATTTGTAATTTTATCCACTGTAGCACCTTTAAATTTTGCTGATGTGATCGAGAAACTAGGAGAAATTAGAGTCTCCTTCCTTTTAATACTCTGTGGAGAAAATCATACCAACAGCTGTCTACAAGACAGAGTTTAAGTAGACTACCTATATTTTCTCTGCAGTGATTATAAACAATAAGTCCAGATAACTACTTCTGCATGGCAGATGTCTGGATAGAAGCCAAATGTCTGGTGAAATTAATCCCTCTATCTATGCTTTTACCCTTGCTACACCTTTATCAAGTTTATGGCAGAGAGAAATATCAGAAGTTGCAGATCCTACAGCTCCAGAACATTCTGAATTTCACAGAACTTTCAATTTCCTACTCCTCCCTCCCCAGACAGTGGAGAAATGCTAGAAGCAGTAGGTAGGAAGCAATGTACTGGCAGCTTGTAGGAGTGTGAGATGAGTGTGTGATGAAGGGGTGTGGCAGCAGTGTAATGGCAGAAAATCTGAAAAGTGGGAGTCTTTGTGAAAAAAAAAAAGAAAAAGAGGTGAACCAAAACTAGAGCAAGGAAATGCTTGCTATATTTAGAACGGTAACTGAAAAAATATGAGGTGAAAGTGTAATAAGAGGTATTATGGAGATGTGAGTCATTGTAGGAGGAGGTGAGTTGAACAGGAGGATTAACAGAAAACAGTTGGAGGGAGATTTTAAAAGACAAGGAAGAGTTAGCTAGCATATAGACTACCTTTTGTATGAGAAATGAATAAACAAACTAGTAGTTATCAAGCCCAGAAAATAATCTGGGGGAGATACAAAACAAGTCTACAAACTGGTGAGTGTTAAGGGGAAGTTAGATTATTTCTTTCACTATTTTGAAAAAGAAGAATTAGCTTTAGATGAAGTTAGCAGTATCTGAACTCAAAAAGAAGAAAAAAACCAGAAGACTTGTGAAATTTTTTGTCAGATGATGTCCTTGAAATTAAAAGCTTATATAGACTAGAGACAAAACAGTCTAAGGAGGATAATGTCATTTAAAGTTACTAATTATGCAGCAGCTGAGGCAGTTCAGCAAATCCACTAAACTGAAAGTGTTTGGAGAATGAGAGAATTCTGGAAGTATCATATACACTAGTTTTGTTTGTATTTCACCTTAGGTATTTGCTTACAGCTATTTCCAGAGAAAGCATACTGAGTTAGATGATCCTTGGCCTGACACAGTATGGTTGCGTTCATTTTCTAAGTAGAGATGAGAAAGGAAAAAAGAGAGTGCTATTATAATTCAGAAAGTATTATGGAGGCAGTATTTAGGAAATACCTTTTTGTCAGAACATACATTTGAAAAATAAATGCTTAGGAATTATTATTTTAAAGCAAGTCTTTCTAAGTACATCTATCTATAGAGAGAATTTCCAAATCAGTTTCTAGCAATCTCTAAGTAATGGTACAATCTGTTTGAGATACCTTGTTTTGATCACTATACATGGAAAACCCTCCCCAAATCAATCCAAAACAAAATCAAAAACAAACAAACCCAAAATCAAAACAAAAAAAACCAAAACCAAGCCCCTCTCCTAAATAATATTCTATTTCATTTAACCAAACTGGGAAAGATTTATCTGAAATCTGTATTGATGTCAGGGAAATTAGGCTTGTGCCAGTTAACTGAAGAGACTGTTGTACAATGGTTTACCTCAGACAAAGCCTTCTAAAACCACCACGTCATAAAAAGGCCAAAGGCCATGCCACTCTTTTGTATGGCCTTCCATCAAACTGTGTTTATGGACACCCAAAAGCTGAGCTCCTGGAGAACACAGCAGGGGTCTTAGCGCTGTGTGGTGCCTGTCAGTGCAATGAGAGACATATCAAACATATGCTTCCTTACATTTATTGATACTGATAGGCACATTTCAAATAATTTTGTACTCAGAAAAAGTGATGAATAGCTGATAAAAGTGTGATATGCACACAATAGAAGTACCGTGCTCAGGTAGCAGTGCAACTAGCTACAGGAAGCAGCTTAATCTTCCATACTAATGCCTGAAAGAATAGTGACATCCATCAAATAAGGTATAATTGCCTTTCTCTAATATAAGTGAGTATTACAATTATCTTAATATAATGGATCCAGAAATATCTTAAAAGTGCCAGTTTAATAAACAAACATGCTCAGCATAGTGGCCAGACAAGAGGTCAGATCATGTTGCCCTCAGGTTAATTGGAGTTTTTCTACTGAATTAAATTAGGTAAGTGTTCAGAAGAAAATGCTTGAAATTTCCTGAATGGCTTCCTTTCAGAGAAGGGAAGGTGAACATAAGCAAGCTTTGGTTACATATTATGTCCAAGGCACAATTTTTTCTTGTGGCTTTAATCCGTAAACCAAACTTCACTCTTTTGCTTTTCTTATCTTTATAACCATTCTTATCTACTATCTATCAGTAATATACTTTAAACAGCCAGTACTGAAAAGAAACTAGACTCTCACTCTGGTTTTCATTCTGGGGTGTTGCTGTTGTGCAGACAGCAGGCAAAAAACAGCATACCACAACCTCTGTCTTGCAAATTGCAGTCAAAATACTGCATTATTTTTATTGAGAAATTCTCTCTTGCTGATTATCTGTGACTTCCTCTGCATCATTTAGAAAGTGAGCAATCTGACATTGTTAAAAACTTCATCATTCATTAAGTAGGATAGATAGGAAAAAAGCAGTGCTCGGAATTAATATCAGTGTTAATTAAACTTTATTCTGTTGTCCATCTAGTGTAATATTTACTGTATCCTTTGCCAATTTGAATTTCATCTTGGATGAAGTTTACAGTATTAGACAAAGTGCTGGGTCATACTGGAACTGTTATTTAGTTTTTAAAACCTTGTATATAAACTTAAATTAATTTGTGTGTATGTGTGTTCAGGAAAAGAAGAAAGGAAGAAAAAGAGGAAATTAAGAAGGCAGAAACAAGCAAAACAGTACAGGACTTTCTTAAAATTCTTACTCCTAAACCCATATTTAACCATGTCAATAAAAATGATTTAAATTCTAAAAATAAGGCAGTGGAGAATTGCAGGTGCTTAACACTTCAAAAAATTGATCTTGAATGTAGGAACCTAACATCTGAAATCAAATCTGAATTTTTTTTTAATCTCTGCTCATGCCCACAGAGGCTGTTTCTTCATCATATTATCCATTCATTCCATTCTTATATGTTTATGTATAACAAAGAAAAGGAGCTCAAAAGCTTAAGCAAGAAAAGGAAATATGGTTAAGAATTGAAACATAAAATGCCAGCATTAGCATAAGTTTTATTTTTGTTATTGATTATGTAAAGCTGTACCTTGAATGTAAATCTTTGGGGATGTTTTACAGTGTTGCTGGTTTTAATATATGTTTTCTGGAAAGTGTTCTCATTTGCTATCAAAAATAATGCAAGGCACAGATAAAAGAACATTTAGTTTAGAGGGGAAAGAACCCTAGGCAAATCCAGTTGTGTTTTTCCTAATAATTTTTGTTTACTTTTTTTTTTAGCTATTGACAGTCTTTTACTTGCTAGTAAGCATGTCTCAAAAGACTAAGACAGCTCAGTTAACATCAAAATATTGAGATGCTCTTTCAAATTTTGTTTGATTTGTTTTCTCATAGGCACTCACCAATTGGAAGTTTCCTTCTTTTCTCCCTCTCATTTCAGAGCTGGTAGTAGCACTTTCTGTCAAGTTACATTTTGGAAGCAACACACATTTCTTCTTTAAGCAGAGCAAAATTAAAGGATTTCTTCCTCTCTGCATCCCCTCTCCCCAGCTTTTGAAATAGATGGTCCAGTCCATTGTGTTTTCTAATTTACAGAGTTAAGATTTGACTTTAAGTAATACAAACACCAGGGTCTTTGGGGATTAGAGTGTTTTCTTTTAATTATTTTCATATATGATAAATAAACCAAAAAAAGCAGTCAAATTTATAGGTCTTGGGTTCATCAAAACATTAAAGAGAAAACAAACAAACACACTTCCATCCTTGCCAAGTTTTGAATTTTCCTGGGAAAGAAAATCCATTTCCTTATCAGCCCAAATCTAGACTTTTCTGCTCCAAACTGAATAAAACCAGATACCAGCTACTGCTCATATGTTTTCAGTAACTTGTAAGCTCCTAGAAGATTGGGAGTACCTCATTATAGCAGACATAGGAAAGCAAAGAGTGCCACTTTACTTGTTCATTGATTTAAAATAACTCTCTTCCTTAGGTCTTCTGCCTATACCTCATTTGAGGGAAAAGCTAAAGAGGAAAAAAAGGAAAGTGATAAGAATAATTCAAGAGAACCAGTAGCTATACATATCTGTAGTTATGTAACTGCATGTGTGTATATATATTTCATAGGTATATATTTAAATATTTCATAATAATATGTATACACTTCACTCTTTAGGGCTTGAAAAATAGCAGTCAGAAAAAAATGGAAAGCTGGTATTAGTACCAGAACTGTAGTGAGACATTTCAGGCACTTTGATTGCTGGCTTGATGTCTTTTCCCTTTCCATTAATCCCCCTCTCTCCCCTCACACACCCTGGCAGCTTACACTCAGTGCTGAAACAGCCTGCAGCTTCTTGGGCCAGAGGGCTCCAGCACTCACACAATTATTTGTCAGCGTTGTACCTCACCCTTACAGTGTCCCTGTGTGGGACTCTTCCACTGAAGAATTCATGAAGGAGATAGATGGTGCCCTTGGTTGGGGAGAATTCTATGTGAAAAGGGAGAAAGAAGAGAATGACAAGAGTTATTAAGTCCCTGGAGATTCAGAGGAAGGAAATCCAATGTTTCTCATACTATGAGCAGTTCTCTGTATTTTTCAGTCAGGAATTGTGCCATTGGCAAAATAATTAAAGGAAGAAGTTCTCTTTCAGTCATGTTTTTTTGCTTCTTATCTAAACAGCACCAAGACTACCACAGATACAATATAAGATGTGACTTAGAAAATAAAAAGAAAGGAAGGAAAGTTTCCCTAGCTATGAATATACTTCCAGTGCTCTATTCACAGCATGAAAAAGAGGGCTTATAAGATAACAAAGTGTGTGATGAAGTGCAGCAAGCTTGAACTGATACATGCACTGTATGAGTGGAGACAGCCATTAATAACTCTTTCAGACCCTTGAAAGCTGCAACCCAAACATTAATAATACACTTCTTCTAATTGCCATTCAAGGAAGGTGACAGAAGAGTAGTCCAGCTTCACTCTGTGATCCTCAAGTGCCTGAATTTTGGGAGTAGGTATTTAGGCAGGAAGGGACCAAGGTGTCTTATGTTCCAGATGGAAGGAGAGGAGCCCAAAACATTTTTTCCCTTTATTTCCTTTATTTTAAGTTTATATTAAATCCTTTAATGAACTATGTGAAGTCCATGTTGTTAGGTCTAGCTGTATCACAGGATGGCTGTTAGAGAGCAGAGCTCTATTTTGAATAATTAAATTAGATGAAAATCTCCTTCATGATCCCCATCCCTTTGATACAGTATAAATAGCTTTTATTTCTCTGTTTGCTACATCTTCACACTCCAGTTCTTCCCAAACCCCATTCATTTACCTGGCTGCTGAGCTTCTGCTTGCCCTGCACACCTCTCACAGAGTTGTTACTGTCCTCAGACCACCCAAGGTGTTCTATAGCTGACACACTTGCACTCTTCACTTAAAAGAGTAGGGATTCGTTACTTAATTGGTTGATCAGCTGATAGACAGCTCAGCTTGGCAAATAATTTCCAAGGATTTATCTGATACAAAGGGGCAGCTCAACTTTCTGCTCCAAAGACATCAGGCATCAGACCCTTCAGCGGCTGACTGACAGGTTCAGTGTTAATCTAAGTCTCCTGTCTAATGAAAATTTTCTATACTTGGAAGAAGGATGGGAGAGTCCAGTGTCTCTTTCTGTGGCATTCCTTCTATTCTGGGGAGACACCACTTCCTCTGTCTAATGTTGTGCTTGTTCCCACCATGGAAAGTAGAAGCTTGGTCATTTCCCAGCAAAAGCTCCATGACTCCTAAACACCTTTATTTTCTCAAATGTATAACAAAGGGGAATGTTCCTGCTTTATTTCAAGAAGTCTCTGAAAAAAAAAAAGTACAAAAGTGTAATTGCTAATGATGTAACCATAGTGTGTCTGTTCCCTTTTGATCTCATCTGACAGTGAGAAGCACAAGCCGCCCTTGCTGGGAAAGACTGGATGCTGAGGATATCTGCACTCCTTCAGATCACTCCTCCCAGCTACAGAAATACATGAGCAGTAGCTGTTCACTTCAAAGAAGCATTGTGGAGACAAGGGCCTTTCTTTCAGTCTGCTCTGCAAAAGTCTTTAGCAGCTTATACTAGATGAGAGATAGTGTAGACATGCAGCAACTCTGTGTGACTCATCACTAACACCTTGGGAAAACATTTTGAAAACAACATTGGATCTGTTGTCAGTCATAATCTACACAGACCACATGCCTTAACCAGGAAAATTAAAATTGTAAGATTGGTCATTTGGTCTTCCATTCAAATTGTTACTACAATAAAGTAGTCAGAACTTAGGAGTTGGTTTACTAGCTCAAATTACCTTAATATTAAGTAAAGATAAGATGAAAATTTCCCTCTCTATACTGGATAACCTCTTTCCTGTACAGATCTATTGTATGTATACTAAATTGTCTAAGAGAAGAGTAAACCAAACAGTTTAGCACTTCAACCATTGAAGAAAACCAAAATCAAGAGAGCCCTGAGCCTTCCTTGTATTGTGCATTACCATTCAAATTATAAATATTATAAATATTATAAATTTGTGTTTTCAATTAATGCTTAGAACAATTAAGTACATATGTATAATTCAAGAAATATTACATGAAAAATTATACAGACTCTCTTGACTCGCTGTGTTACAGTGTAATTTGGATCTATAACTACATGAATATAACATTTTGGTGTTTCATTGCCCTTCTGTGCTAATATTTATAATCAAAGGTGTATATAAAATAAAATTATTTATATGGTAATGAGATAAATATCATAATTGCAAATAACTTGCAAAGTACAACAATAATTTATTTTAAACTTTTTAAACTTATATTTGGATTTCAGTAAAATTCCTACAATAAGAAAATACCAGACTGGATAGTATGCAAAGTAAGCAGTGTGATTTTTGAGAGCTGTTATAATACATCACATTTAGAGTGTTTTTCCATTTTGAAAGCCAGTATCTACCCCATTCTGTCAGACACATACACAATTACACAGAAGTGGAAAAACCTGGGAATTCCTCATCCTTTCTTTCTTCTTCTTTTTTTTTTTTAATAATGAAGTATTAAAATCCATATAAAAGTAAAACATTACATTTCTTTTAAATGGGTATGAATAGATATTTCTTATTATTTTACTTAGACAATAAATTACAATTATAAGCAATGGTTTCCAACTTGCTTTCTAGACTATGTCAGGACATCTGAAAATATAACATGGAGTCAGTTTCTTTTTCAGAAACAAGCCATTAGGGCCTGCAATTTAGAATTCAGAAACATTCCTCCAAAAGAAATTCAGAAATTCAGAAACACGCCAGCATGGTTGCAACCACATTGTAAAATGACTTCCTCTGCCCCACATTCTGTGGAAGCTTTCAATGGGTTTCTGGCATTAATCATTCTTTAACTGCTCATTTATAATTTGCTGAAGGTGACTGGCAGGTACCAGGAGCAATGCCAGAAAAAGGCTTATGTGGACTTTAATATTTTTCAATGAAACTTGTTCTTATGTTGGTACCTGCTTAACTGCTTAATTGGTATTATATTGAATATCTGTTGATTTTCATAGGTTTTCATTGTTGAGAGAAAATTACATCAGAAAGCATGGTGGAGAAAGATAAGAGAAAAACAAAAACTGTAGCCATGAATGTCTCTGAACCCAACAAATACTGCTGAGAACTTATGGCACATTTCCATTTTCAAAATACAAGCTGAAGAAATGCATGCAGAGGTATTGGCAGACCTGAGGCTTTGTTATGGCTGCCCTTCTCAGCAGAGTTTACCACAGATCTGTTTCTGTAAGACTTCTGGGAGAAAAACAATATATTTCTAAGTGACACAGCAAAAGATGCACCTCTCTCTACTGCCATGGAATGATAATGGTGAGTGAAAAAGCCGAGGTATTTTTTCAGCCTTTTCAGATTATGATTTTAATGGGTTTTTCTTTATTTAACAACAATAATTTAATAATAATTAATCTTTGAGACAGTTTTTTTCCTGATTTTAGTTTTTTTGATTTTAAAAACAGTTTCCAAATCACTTTGTCACACCTAGGAAATTTTCAGAAGCTGAGGAATGGGAGGAGCTGGGCAGGATAAAATAACTTCCAGTTTTTCTAAGTCTAACAGAATGTCCCTAAGCGTTACCTAATTTAAAAATTTTGATCCTTCCTCTGAGTAGAGGTGCCTATTGAAGATGAGATAAAAGAATGTTCACTTTAACTAAGAGAAGAAAGGTAATATGATGATTATTTATGGCCAGCTGTGGAAAATGTCTTTGGACGTGATTTTGTTCAATTATGCAAAGTACTCCCCTAGTAGTTTCTTTAGTCTGTGAATCTGTAGAGTCTTCTGTGGAGACTGCTTTTTGTCAGTCATTCTCTGATAAAAGGAAGTCTTATACTGCTTAATAACAGTTCTACACTCTTTATCTTGCATAATAATAATGATATATATATTTTATTGAGGGGTGTTCTCTCCTTTGTTTATTTCCCCACGAAGCTGACCACAGAAACCTTCCCTATTAACCCAATGTGGAATTAGATTCAGTCTTAACACACAGGCATCCTCAAATTGTCTGAACAGCAGTAGCAGACATACTGATATTGAAATTAAAGTCCAGATAATTTTGATTTTATATATTTTAATTGGTAAGTTTGCAGATCAAGTAAGAATTTAGCTCCAGTGATGATGCTTCCAGCTAGCAGGTATCTTGTATATTCTATCAAATATTTCTTGTTCTTTCTTCATTGATTTGGACAATTTTGCCACGTTTTTAACATTTCCATTATTCTTTCCTAATCTTTCAGTTTTTAAATGTCACAATCCATAAGCTATAAATGCTGTTCAGCTGCTTCTCTCAGAGTTGTATTGTTTTCTGATTTAATTTATTTATTACTTGTACTTATATAATAAATGATTCCTTTAAAAATTCCTAAGCATTTTCTAGTATGAGATTTGCATATTCTTGTGCTAAAATGGAATTACACTGATGATGCTTTTGTTACTTCTCCTTATTTTAGCATACAATTACTGTTCTCATCAAGAGTAACAGAAGGTTCCCTGTTCCTGGCATAATTTATCATACTACATTCATACATAATGTTTTGTTAAAAAAAAAATCAAGATTTTTTTTCATTATATTGCTGTCCTTTTTATCTAAGAAAGCTGAAAACTTAATGTAAATTACCAACAGCAATACAGACATCTGTAGCTGATGATGGTGTGCTTTCCTAAAAAGAAGTTATTCTGAGTTTGCTGCCATATAGAGGTGGGGGAAAATTCAAGAAAATTTCTTCAGTTGTTGAAAGTGTTGCTCTGAAAGAAATGCCTTTTTTTTTTTTTTTTTTCAAATGTCCCATTAGAGTACAAGGATGTAAATAAATAATTTTCCTTCAACAGTTTTTATGTGTTTTTTGTTTGTTTTCTTCCCCTTGGCTAGTTTACTTAGTGGCTTGCTACCTTATATTAAAGGAAACTCCCTCATAATTAAGAAAATTTGTGGAACCAAAGGACATGATATGTTGGTCATTGTAGCAGACCTTGCCTGTTCACTCATTTTTGAGCAACTCAGACTTTGTGATGTAAAGCATAGTTATTAGGGAAGAAGGTTAAGAAAAGTCAAATTTTTCAGCAGTTTTTGTGATAAGATTTAAAAAGTTGAAGTGTAAATTTTACTGCAGTGATTTTTTTTTTCTCAGTGATTTCTTTTTACAATAGCTTTGCAGTCAGAACCCAAGCACAATTTAAAGCTTAAGTAGGCACAACTTCCCACATATATATCAGTGTCATTCAGCTAGTTCACTTACGAGCATTAAAGAGAATAAGCAGAAAACATCATTTTATACCATCATCCTGATGCTCTCTACTTCACACCATGTAGCATAAAAATTGGTTATCATTAATTTTTAAAAGTACATTTTAAAAGAGAGATGAGACTCAGGGAGTCTCACCAAGGCTAACTACTATGCTTTCCTAAGATTCTCCTTTAGCAGTTGCTTCAAATCCTCCAGGCTAGCTTGCTACACTGATGCAACCATCATCAGCATATGAGACACCTTCCATACTAATATTTATTAGCTTCTCCACGCTAAAGATTGTATTTGAGAAGTATCTTTTTCATATAATAGTCTGTATACATATTATGGCTTCTATTAAAGTGTTTCACATAAAAGTGAAAAAATGGTTTGAGAGAAATGTGAGCAGCAATCTATTTTTCCTTTATTCATTATATTTGCTGAACATTTATTGTTGTATTATTTCTGCTTTGCATCAATATTTTTGGAAAAAGCCATCAAATAAAAGTTTTCATGGGCAAATTGGAAAAAGGTGCATAACTTCAACATATGACTTACCTCTGAGCATGAAAAATATTTATAAATGAGAAGTGAGTATTTTGAAGAAGCATCTATCTTCTTTGAGATTGAGTTATAATTTTTCTGTCTTACAGAACAAGAAAGTTCCAGTTATTATTATCTGTATTCTCCAAAGGGTGGATGCATAAACAATTGTTTATTTTTAGAATTTAGAAAGGTTCATTTAATGACCCCTTAATAATGAAATAACTCACAATTACTGAATATGTGTGCCTCCATGTATTTATTGTAAGCAAAATAACTCTGAAGAAAGTAGAGGTAAAAGTGATAAACCACTATGTTAACATATCTGATATTGCTTGATGCTCCACATTAAATCTGGCATGGAAACAGTTTCTCCACAGAAGCTCTGCAGTCACAGACAAGCATTATCAATGACACGTTGAATCAATGACACTACTTTCACACATTTTTAAAATTTTCTTTAATGCTGTCTTATTTTTCCTCCTTAATCTTTAACACGCATGACTACTGATGATCACCTGCAATTTCTAAGTAGGTAAACAGCCAACAGTTTCTGATGTGCTTCAATTCCAGTTCAAATAAGTAATGGCCTGTTCTGTTACACAGATTTGGAGAAATATCTCATGCCGAGTATCACCAAGAAAGAGAGAACCTTTGTGACTCATTAAAGTCACATGGCATATGCACCTCACAGTAATGGGAGCCAAGCAAGGAAACAGGTGCAAAAACCAGCAAACACAGATGTATACTATTGTTTTCACTCTTATGAGGCCTAGCACCCAAAACAAAGGAGAGCATTCTCACAGTGCCAAAGCTAAAAATGCACAAGCTTTACCTGAGCAGGGTTTTCTCTGCTCACTGAGGAAATTGCACCATTTGATGCATTAATACAGGCATCAAATATTAGAGTTATATATATTTTTCTTACACAGTCCTTATAAATTTAGTTTACTAAAACAACTGGGATTCTCAACATTTAATAAATAGAAAGAAAAAAAAAAACTCTTCTCTTCTTGGACTATGAGGATTTTATTTTATTTTTAAATTATTTCTCTAAAATGGGTTACAGAACATTTTTAGGCTTAGGATGGACCTTTATTCAGAGTTAACCCTTCATATCTATTGAATATTCTTTACATTCTTGACACTCTATCTAAGGTGTATTAGATGTGAAATCACTTTTAGAACAGAAAGAAGGAAGAAAAGAAGAAGGAAAGTGTAGCTAAGTGGGGCTTGGTCCCTCCTCCCAGGCAACAAGTGACAGCAGAGGAAGAAATGCCCTCAAGGCGCTCTAAGGGAGGTTTGGCTTGGATATTAGGAAAAATTTCTTTATGTCAGGGGTTGTCAAGCATTTGAAAAAACTGGCAAGGGAAGTGGTTGAGCCATTGTCCCTGGAGCTATTTATAAGAGATGTACATATAACACCTGGATAAATGGTATAGTGGTGGAGTTGGGAGTTCTTGGTTAATGGTTGGACTCAGTGATCTTAAAGCTCTTTTCAAGCCTAAATGATTCTATGCTTCTACAAAATTTTGCAATGATTAATGAAGTCTTGTATTGAGAAGATACTATCATATCTCAGCTACCACCTCTTGGTACAAAATTCAAATACTGAAAATATTTGCTTAGCATATGTTTCTGATCAACACTGTGCAAAGGTACAACGTGAGATGGACATCTAGTCTAAACAGAAGAGATTAATATGTGTTTCAAAAGTAGATATATACATCTAACAGAACTGTGAGGAGAGAGGTAACATTAAATTAAAGATTAGTTTTTGTATGGGTCAAACTTTTAAAAACAAATTACTAAAACATGTCAGTATTACCTATATGTGCAGCTTTTTTTTTTTCCTATGGGTTTCTCTTCAAAGATAGCTACACAAGATAAATGTATATGAACAGGAAATTTCTTTCTTAAATTTTTCTTTACACCTGAACTATTTATAATATGGAACATCATTCTCTGCTTGCGATGTAACATCTGTGGCTGTGAAAAAAAATATTCTCTTAGAAACTTCATAAATTAACAAAGGGAAGGAAGCCATTAATCACAGCTGCAAAAGACCTTTGACATATTCTGAGTGTATACATACATTACCATTAAACCCATTTTGTTTATAAACAAAACTGAATTATATGCATACTAAAACAGTTGAAAGGAAGGAATGCATACTTTTCAACTAGAAAACATCAGTGTACTATATGACTTACATATATTACTATAACACATGGCCTTAGAAGTCTCCAGTGTTCCACTCTTGATATCACATGAAGATTCAGAATGGATCCTTTTCAAAATTGTATCAGTTTGCATCTACTAATGTAATTGTACTAACAAGGAAATTTGTAGATTGGATATAGTTTAACTGTTTGAAACAAGGAAAAATTCACCATTTTTATCAGCTGAGTATGTATCACAGTTTTATAGTTTGGATTTTAGCATGTGCCACTGAATGACTTTTGACTAGAATTAATGCTCTATATCCATTCTATCCCCCCCATATAATAGTCCTTTTAGCTCCAACATAGCCATAATAATTGGGTTTGGATTTATAACCTGGATAAATA
The DNA here is from genome assembly GCF_001522545.3 of Parus major. Classification (NCBI taxonomy): domain Eukaryota; kingdom Metazoa; phylum Chordata; class Aves; order Passeriformes; family Paridae; genus Parus; species Parus major. Next base: position 35,707,784 of record NC_031768.1, read on the forward strand.
CTGCTCTGAAGTGGGATCTCAATTAACTGTTGTTAAATGAACCTTTTTGTGATTTTGATTTAAAAGGTTTTAGTGCTCTATGAAAATGTCTCTTTTCAATGTGTTTTACTAAATTCCATCACAGCTACTCCATTTGTTAAAATTGTCATATACACAGCTGGGCTAAATGAGAACAGGTTTGTAGAAGTCACATTGATTCACAACAGATGAAATGCTGAGATGAGGCTTTATTAATTTTCTTTAATCTTCCTAGCATTTGGAGGATGAGAATAAAAGAATCGATGTACAGTCACTACTTGGTAAAGGGGCAGTATGTGTCCATTGAATAATTCCCATCAAAAATCTCCAGGTAGCCTCAGATTGTAAAATAATCATCCCTGCCTTTTAGTCTTTCTAGCAGAAACCTGAACCACAAATTTGTTTTCCAGAAATTGCCAAGAAATTTTTGTCTATTAGTTTCATATTGGTTTCAGGGGTGAAGCTGGAGAAAATTGATTTGGTCAGTGCAGAGAACATTCCTAACCATTTATAACTATAGCCACTTGATATTAGATCATGCAGTGCCATAAGTTCAATCAAATCTCCTGGGTATAAAGCATTAGCCATCAGACAGGGATGTTGCCACTGTCACTTCCTGAGAGATTTTATGAACTCTTCATTTTAGTGTTTGGTTATAATAGTGAATTGAGAAAACATATTTTTATATCCAAAATAAAGATTCACCTTATTTTACCTCATTCACGAGAACAGAAAAATAAGAAATTTCAAATGAAATGGAAAGAGAGAATGGGAGAGAAGTATAAGCTCCTTCACAAAGTTCTAAGATAAGGTGTTTATTTCCCTTTATTTATTTTTTTGCTCATTGCAATTTGAATATTTAAAGTCTCTTGGTGACTACTTGAAAATAGGTTTCAGTGGAATGCTGTTCAACATCAGAGGTCAAATCATGCCAATACCACATCAAACATGCAAGGAGAAAAGAATATTGAGAACAATAGCAGCTCCTCAGGTGAAGCTCAAGCATATGACCAATAGAACATTCATTGTTGTTATTTTCAGGCAGACCAGAAAAAATTCACCTTGTCTGTCAGGTTCCAGATTGAGAGTGCAGAATGGGTGTTTGTCAAAATTATCTTCAAAACCAGAAAAACTTAAAATGCAAAATCATGCCCAGAAACACAATACCTGTGTTTAACTATCAAGATTGACACTTTTGTGTATACTGACAATTCTTTAAATTAAAATGAAGAAAAATATGATAATAGATATGATAATGTATTTATTTTTAGTGAATTATCTTCATCATCTACATACTGAATGTGGATGCAGCACTACAGTTTTGGTTTTTACACTGTAATAAGAAATCTTGATTCTTTTGCCATGAGGATTTAACCCAGTGTTTATGTTCTAGAGAACAGCTTCTGGTTGTATGAGAACATCCATTATATATATAAAGTCAAACAAGGAGTCATACTGGTTTGGACCCAGAACCTGAATCATGTGAGTTAATATACTCCTATAAAGCAACAAGACTGTTTACAAAGAAGCAAACCAAGCAAGCTAAAAATAAAGAGCACTATTTCACAAATATGATCTATTTTGTCCTTTTTTTCCATGTCCCTCCCAGTTATTTTTACAGCATTTTGTTCTAATATTAGAATGCTTGAAGCCTTGATAGAAGAATCTTGATCATAGGAACATATCATTGTTTTGTGGAAGCATATAATGATATAATGTCTAAGGAAAAGAAAGAAACAATTCTTATGAGAAAGATATTCATAGAACTAAAGCAAAGCTTTGTGCTGGTGTCTGTGGGTAAAACCACCGAGAACAATGGACTGGTGGCTGCTTACTCCCGGGCTCAGTTTGGTCTTCCAAGCTCTCCTTGTAATATGGTATAATCTTGAGGGCACCATCCGTCTCGGTCTCCATCAAAATGGGACTGTGCCAAGTGTGTGAAATGTATACCTGATTTTTTCACATGTGACTGAATTTATGTTGCTTACTGCTTACACATTCTTCATTCTCCAATCAATTCTTGCTGCTCAATGCTGCCTAAGTATCATCCTAGCAAAGTCAAGATGTGGTTTAATTTGAGTTTCTAGTGTCAAAATTTGTTTTATATAGCTTAAAATATCTATCAGATTTCACTAGATGTTGGCAGATAACCTCAAAAAATATTTGTCTTATTTTTAATGTCTTAATCATAAACTCTTTTTTTTTTTCCTCCAGTATATCCATGGGGATAAAGTTTTCCACAGAATTTTTAGCTCAGTAAAATGTCACATGTGGAGTTCCCAGTGATGTTTCTTCAGATAAAAAAAGGGTTGAACTCATACAGTCATCATGGTTTGTCTCATAAATTATGTGGGAATGTCTCTGTTGCCTGAAGAGACCAGATTACCCAAGGGGTTTTGAAATATCTTCCCTGGAAGTACTTACCATGTAAATATCCTGGACCTATAAGTGGCCTCTTGTAGCCTGTGTGATTTGTGCACATTTGGCCCTTCCCTTTTCCTTCCCATCCTCAGTGGCGGCACTGCAGGCAGTGTGGACAGCTGGAGCTGGTGGAGAGCCACAGGGTGGCTTGGCAAGGCCTCCCCCTGCCATGAAAACGGAGGCAATGAGTCCAACTCTTCTGCAGTGAGCCCTGTGGAGCCAGCATGGGATTGTCCCCAAGGTCTGGCTGACAGACAAACCAAATTCCTGCTCTGGGGATGTGCTGCACTGCTTTGGGACCTGGGTTCTGCTAAAGTACAAAGGCCTGGTGTTTGTGAAGGGAATGCAACAGCATGTATGCATAAATGAAAGGAAATCCCTAAAAAAATTCAGCTGGTATTTACAGAATATATTTAGCAGTATTTGCCAAACAGATTGACATTTTAGGTACTCTTTTGATCTCCTATTTTTAAATGGGAGATCCATCGGATACTCCTGAAGTCCAAACACCCTCTAATTTAAATGAATAGTAGGCCTCAAGTTTTTAAACATGAATTCAGGAGAGCAAATGGAAAAAAATAAGTTTTTTTTTTTGTATGAGAATGCTTGTATTTACATGCTGTAATTTGCTAAGTACTTATGTCAGGTAACTAATGTTTTTTTCCCCTCAAACGAAATCTAGGGTACTGAGAACTTTCCTTGTCATTACCAGGTGATTTACAGCGTTCACCCAAGGGAAATTAAATACTTGTGTGATTCATCTTCACTGAGCTAGATTTTTCAAGTTTATTCTGACTCTATTTTTCAATTCATTTACATCCTGTGCATTTCTCTGTTTTTTCTATCTATGTACCCCTCCGTCCTTTTACTCTTTCCCTTCATTATCCTTACTTTCCCTCAGATTTTTCTTCTTCCCTTCTCCTCTCACACACATACTGCTTTATGTGCACCATCAGTAAAGTGAGAAAGAGTTGTCAACTTGCATCTCTTATTTACAAAGCAGCAGATTCATTAGTCCTACATTTACTTTGTTTCATTTTTGTCATTCATTACATTAATAATAGATGTATTTATTAGGTACCCATCATTTTAATAGAAGTTGGTCCACTGTGACAGCAATTCTAAATGGGTAATTTTTCATAAATTGAAATTCCTTGCAGCGACTATAACTTCGTTTCAGTAAATTGCAATCCACAGACTTCCATAACAAAGTGCTAATTGTAACTTGGCTTTAAATGTTACATTTTGTATGCAAATTGGCCTGTGGGGAGTTATTATTTAGTATAACATTGTTAAGAACACTAACATTAGTTTGTAATTTGTTTGAAGTGGAATACCATTATTACTAATACATTACATATGACTTAGAGAAACAACACTGCTTTCCCATGAAAGATAAAAATCTTTTATCAGTCAAAGTCGTTGAATGTTTTATTTTGTGCTCCGTGGGAAAACAAAGGGTGACCTGAGTCATAAAAAATGTATTGTGTTTTACGTTATTTGAACAGAAGGAAAGTCAAAAGAACATGATGTAATCCTCAGGCATTAAAAGCACTGCACAGGGCCTGATCCTGCAAACGTTTGGACAAATGAGACACCATTTACAGGTGATTACTCTTTTTTCCTTTTTCTTTTCTTTTTTTAATTTCACACGTGAAACTCTAGAATAACTTGCTCTTCCTCCAAAAACCAAACCAGAATTTCTGGTAGGGTGTATTCTAAATGTGGGGAGTATCTCAGTGGTTTCCTTGCTGCATGTTTTATTTCCTGCTTCGGTAGCTCAAAATCTAGCACTTTGATCTGACATAAAAACGGTGCAATGTCCTGGCCATCAAAGCTTCAAAGTTCTAAAAATGTTTTCATGAATATTGTCATCGGGTTTTAAGCATGTTTTAATATGTAATCACTTTTTGTAATTACAGTGTGTTTGACACTTGAGGATGAAACAATACCTTCCTATAGGTACAAGAAGAGAAAATGCAATAGAATTGGGCCCCCAACATTGCAACGGGAGCCCAGTGAGGGGAAATCCATGTTGTTCACTGAGCTCTCCCCAACATACCCTTGTAGCTAAATAGAGAAACTCAAAGCATTGCTCCAAGTAAGGGGTATTTACACAAACACAGCTCTGACCCTGACTGCCAATAGTACAGATGCCAAATAATGCTGAATCCCAACAGAAAACATAAATGTTTACATTAATTCAAAAGGAGTAACCCCATAATGTCAGAATTCTAAAAAATACCCTCATCTCTTTATAGTAGGTCTCACTGCTTTAGGAAACTAAATTTGTAGGCATTTGTGAAAGCTATTCATGCCTCTCATGCTAGAGTCTGGGATCCTTTCCACCAAAGAGAGGAGACATGTGAGTTCAGAAGGGTAATTGATTTAAAAAATAAATCAGAAAATTTACACCAGGGTTAGAAATAAAAACATCCTTTTACATATCAGAAGATAGGACTTCCATTAATTTCACTGAAAATTACAAGCACTCTCATAACTTTTCAGCAGCTGTTGATTAATTGTTGGAGAAAAATAATGGGAACCTGAGAGAATTTTGTTGATAGGAAGTTCACTTAGGTCAACATATTTATTTGGAACACAGCTGGCCCTGGTAACCCTCTGCAAAACTTCAAGAACAGATCTGTCCAATGAACTCACTCTTCTCTGCTAAACCACTCAAAGTACGTCTCTTCTACTTTAGTAATCTAAGTGGACAGTTTATACACGTGTTTAAAACTTGAGGTTTCATTTTAAAGTAATTTAATCCAATATTTACAGAGCAAAAAATGCAGGTGAGACTTAGGAATGTAGATGAAAATAATAAATGAATTCTTGCCTATGACAGTCATAATATAAACATTTAGATTATTCCATGGCTCTTATAGAAATATTTTCAAGTTTATATTGCATTGATGTGCAGTGGCTGAAACTCATATTGTGGTGAAATCGAAAATTTTTGGTTTATGAGAGCCTTTTAGGGTACTTGGAACCAGTTCAGTTGGCTGTACCTCCCTGTAGCTGCCTCTGACAGACATCAGTATGTGGAAGGCAGGGCTCCCTGGCTTGCACTGAGCTGCCTATGTAGTGGGAGTGAGAAGTCAGAAGCTGCACTTCTCTCTTGTTTTCTGGCACTTGGCTGCCCCTGGGTGGACCACCCCCAGCCTCTTGGGTAGACACTAGGGGCCCTTCTCTGCTAGATATCATTGTCTCTTCCTTCACTGGGTGCCAGGATTCCCCACAGGACACAAATCCAGGCATCCCCCAAGATATGGTAAGAGTACATGTTAATCTAGCCAGTGCAGGCAGATCAGAAAGACATGTATGTTAATAAGCACCCCTCTAAAATGAAACTGAAACCATTCTCACATCATATGATGCATGAGAAAGGTGAAAATGAAAGACACAAAGTGATCTCAGATTGCATCAGCAGACACCTACACACGTATGCATACATACACATTCTAAGATGAAAGGGGATGCTTAAAAACAGTTCACATAATAGGATATATTTTTCTTCTCAGAAACAGACATTACATTTGTGAATATTACAAAGTTCATCTTTAGTTTTGTTTTCCTCCTTGCTTTTATCTGAAAAATGAGAAAGCTGGGCCATAGTTTGGATGAATTTTCGTGACAGGTGAGGTCTGGTCCCTGGGCTGCACTCAGCATCGTTTTTCCGGGAGATCTGCATTTCAGTCAGTTCTGTCACCTGGAAACCGATGTGTGTGGAAAGACAACCAAACTCTGGGTCAGAACCAGGAAGGATCTTAATTTTTACTGGCCATGCACATGTTCTCTGAAACAATAGGAGTTCCCTATTTCTTAGCAACGCCAAATGGCTCAGACTGGAGGACTGCTCACATTCAGTGTGAGTTGAAGTGCTGCTCACATTCAGGGCAATGGTTGTGAGTTGAAGGAGCAAGATGTGAGTTCCTGATTTTTTTCCTAATTCCATTGTTCTTGGTTCAAATGTTATAAAAATAACTAGTCCCCCACAAAATGGCTAGTCCCAAAGGAACTATCAAGTGATCCACACTTAAGATATCCCTAAAAGCTATGCTTGAGCCTTTTCTAAGTGGTAAAACAGCAAGGAAAATGTCTGTCAGGAGAGCTTTACCTCAGGAGACAAGAAGGGATACAATGACAGGACAAAGAGTAGGACTACAAAGAAAAGCAATTGTAGGTTAAATAGGAAGGGCAGAAAAAACCAATATAGGCTGCTTTCAAAAGCAAAAAACAAAATAACAAGGTAAAGAAGAAACAAATTGCCATGAAGTAAATTGGCAGGAACACTCTGTAGAGTGCTTTTCTCTCAAAAGACTTTATAAATCAGTAGATAAAATGCCAAAAATTATCTACATGCTGTATGGGCAATCTCAAGTCAGAAATCTTCATTGCTCTTAGAGCCAGCAGCCCCTCATCATTGTTAATCAGAGCTATTATCTTTCAATTGATGTGGCTATCTAGTAATAGACACGGCTGCCTGGGACATAGTTTTTCTCCCATTGAAAGGAAAGACCAGTTTCCTTATTCTCTTCAGTGGACTCTGAATACAGGAAATTGAAAGCTATGATCAAGTATATATGGAAGGGCATGGGGAAAAAGTTTGTTGACAAAAACTAGATTTCATTTTACAGGATGAAGGACTAAATGTTTGCAAGACATCACTGATTTATAATAGATCAGAATATTGTATTTTATACTTGCTGTAGCTATATATACAAAATATATGTACAGATCTTCTAATCTTGACTGAAAATCACACCGGTCTGGGGTTTTTTTGACTTCAGAGTCAATACACAAGGTGTACATACTTGACTTATTTAATATTTAATTTTTTTTTTTTATTTTTTTTTTATTTGCAGACTTGGACAGGCAATGCAACTCTGATTAAGTTGCTTAATACCCCCATTATCTGGATTTTAAATCCCCTTTTTAGTTTTCCAGAGAAAATCCTGAATTTTAGGCACTGATGGGCCTTCGCTAAAGTGCTGGGAAAGCATTTTCTTGCACACTAGTCCAATCTGTCTCCTGCAGAACACATCATAATAGGATGAAAATTGCTTCTTACCTGTTGACCAGCTGAAAATTGCATCTATAGCTGCTTTCTCATGGAAGCTTCAGCAGCTTCCTCTTCTTTAGCAGCTAATTGAAATTCTTAGAAGAAATAAACCCCTCTTGAGTAGTCTACAGAATGCCTAATAAGGTATTACATGCTTCCCCCCTCTTTTAGCATTCAATCATCAACTCCACTTCTCTGACTTTTACAGCAATCAGGCTCTGGAGAATGAAGTTGTAGAACACAAGTGAGTATGCTGAGGGAGTCTTGGTAATTTAGGAGAGATTGTTCTGTTTATTCCTGCAAGTTGCTTGTGCTGCTTGGACATCTAGGGAGTAAGCTTCAATTGAGGGAAAGGCCTGTAATTGTCATTCACCTATCAAAAATGGGGGAAAGGCTCTCTCCAAATTTCTTTAGGTAATATATAAAAACATTTTCATCTAGTTTATAATTTTAGTCAAAAATGGATTTTTCTAGCAGGCCAGAGGGACCCGGTCATTTTCTAATTTTGCTTTGTTTTTTTGAAATACTCTAATTGCCATTTGTTGCCCAGTGCAGAGTTAAAGCATGGAGAGAAGATACATTTAATTTGAAAGATACATTTAATTGCACCACAGGTCTGTGGCTCAGGAGTCACAGGAAGTTCTTTTGTACTTTTCATACATTCTGACAATAACTCTGTATATTTTAGACTTTCTAGAAATGCAAGATGTCAGATAGATGGTTGAGGAAGGCTGGAATATGTTAAAGTTGCAAATTCAGGTGCAAAAGTTTTTTAAAATCTTCCTTTCAACAGTCTTTTGCCTCTTATTGCCACAGTTGTTGCTCACTTAAAGTTATGTTGGAGCTCATAAAGGCAGCTGTACATCCCTTCCACAAGTTATTTTTGTAATCTATATGTATGTTCAGGTAGGTTCCCTATTTCAAAATAATGGGTGTTGTGAGAAGTAATGACAAACTTTATATTTTTGTGCTGCCTAGAATCATGTTGCAGGGAAAAAATAGGAATTTGATGATGGTCCAGGCTGGCCCATCTACATTGTGCTTCTACATTACTTTGTTTCACCCTTTTTCCTGCACAATATGGACACAGTGGAAGAAAGCTGCAGAAGAGGGAAAGGTGAAAGATTACAACTTCAGTCATAACTTTTCAGATCTTTCTCAGTTGTTACCTAAAGATGCGAACCCTAAAGACTTGGCAGCTAGAACCAAACTCACTTTCCAATCCACAGGATACCAAGAAATTACAGTTGCAGTTGGAAATTGTATCTGTAAAATCCTGTAATCTTCAAAGAAACACAGGGAATGTATGTAACTCTAAGTTTTCATTAATACATCAATAATTTTTGCAATGTTTTTGAATGTATCCTCCTCTGGTCTTCATTATGCTTTACTTGCCTTCTACATAAATAGTGATCTAGCAAAAGCATTGAAAATAAAAATAGAAATGTTCCATGATGTTGGTCTCTGACTAGCAGTACTCATTTTGCATTCTCTTCTTTTTTCCTTCACTGTTAGGGCCTGAGAGTCCTTATCCTGCAATACATATGGGTCACAAAACATTCACCCCCATCGAAAGCTTCTTTTGTTTCTTTGTCATTATCTTCCTGCTGTGTTGCTTGTTTACTCAGAAATACATGCAACTCACCTGCATGGCCAGAAAGTAATTATAGAGTCATAGAATCATAAAATGGATTGGGTTGGAAGGAACCTTAAAGATTATCTAGTTTTGATCACCCTGTAGGGACACCTTCTTCTAGACCAGGTGGCTCAAAGCCCATCCAACCTGGTCTTGACCATGTCCGGGGATGGGGCATCCACAGCTTCTCTGGGAAACCTGTTCCAGTGCCTCACCACCCTCACAAGAAAAAACTCCTTTCTAATCTCAACCTACTTATTTTCATTTTGAGGTTATTTCCCCTTGTCCTATCACCACATGAACTTGTAAAAAGTTTCTATCTTTCTTGTAGGCTTCCTTCAGGAACTGGAAGGAATCCCTATGATAAATCTTCAAAACTCTCAATAACAATGATAAATAAAGGGGAGTAATGCTACTGTGAGGCATATAAACATTCTTATTTCAGTGTCAGCACAGTATGTGCACATCTGACTGACAATTTCTTCATAGTAGGTGTTTGCTGTTAAATTATTTTTTATATAATATATTGTCAAATCACTTAATATTTAGGAAAGAAAATAGTGAGGTTTGACATAGAAAACATAACTGTACTGCTAAGGGAAATGCTGGTAGTTCTCTGCTTATGCATTTATATGGAGCAGAGTTGCATGAATTCTGTGGTGGTGAGAGCTCAGTAACATCAATGTGTGGTCTTCCTGCTGTATCCCAAATTTTTCAAGAATCACTAAGCAGAACTAATCATCACTCTTGAGCCATCAGCACGGCTCTGGTGACTCACTTTGAGGTTCACAAAAAGATGCAAGTAATATACACTCTTCCTGCTACTAAAGAGTTGAAAGTATTACCTCTGAAGAACACCAGTGTAAGTCTGTTGGTACTGTGTGACCTGGCAGGAATTTCCATGTTTCTTTCTCTGATGTCTTCAAAGGTGACTGTTTCATTTCTACTATGAATTTGTGTTCATGCCAAAAAGTCTTCCATAATCAACATGTTTTTAATTTTTATGTTTGTCACCAGAAACAAACAAAAAGCAAAAAACAAACAAAAACTACAAAAAAACCCCAAAGAACCAAAAAACCCCACAAAACCACCAGCAAAAATACCAACCCCAAACCCACTGATTCTTTTCCCAGACAATGACCCTATTCTATCAAGTAATTCTGTAAGGAAGATCCCAGTAACACTGCTGTTCCACGGAATATTAAGCAGAATTAGATTAAAATGTCTAAAGGATAATGCAGTCTCCAAAGCTGAGGCAAAGCTTCCTGATGGTGCTCTTCATGGTTTGCAAAATGTATATTATTTCCCTAAGAAAATGTAGGAGATGTAAGGGAGAGTTTCCTAGCACTGTGTACTTCTGACTATTTGTATCAGTATATTGCCACATCCATGTTAATAATTCAGATACTCACTGATCTCTGATATGTCCCCCTTCGAACAGAGTGCAGGATGACAAGAGATGGTTACATTTGAGGGATAATGGTCTTGGTCTTAGACAAATGGTGACCACCATGCACACTTACATCTACAAGTACAGTGAAAAGGTGATAAATTGGGTTTTCTAAATAGGTCACTTTAAAACCAATATCTAGGAAAGAAAAGAAAACACTTTGCTTTCTGCAAATGACTATTATTTTGTCAAATCAAAACTGTTTACTCAAAACTCTTTACTCAAGTAATTTCAGCTATGCAATTGTGCACAAGTCTCTCCCCTATATTTTATTAATAAGAAAAATATACTTTTTTCCAAGCTCCTTTATTGTCAGGTAAGAGGTAAAATGTTCTCATTCAAATTTACTAGAAATAGAAACAGGTGAAAGATGTTAACATTTATGAATGGAGGCATTGAGTTTTCCAGCACCCACAAACACAACATTTTCCAGCGGTACAGTAGTACCACTGAACATGTACACACATTAAATCTCTCTGCCTCTGTATTTTGCATTGTCCTTCTAACTATGCACAACATCCTCTTTTTATGGTCTGTTCAGTAGTGTGTGGGAGAAGTTGTTTAACCCTCCTTTCCCAGGAATTAATGAATTATCCATGAAAAAGCAAGGTCTTTGAGGTTTAAAAATTTTTTTGGTGTTTTTTTGTTTTGTTTTGATTTTCATTTTTTCTTTCCTTTTAGTTTTTTTTTGGTTTGTTTTAAATCCCTTGGTGAATTAAGGAGAGTTTGTTTACCCTTTGCATAATTAAGCTTGCGTGCAGGGGCAAAAGGGAGCCATCAATTGCCTTGTTCGTCTTTCTTCAGGCTGTAGTGGCTGATTCATCATTGCAGGCTTCAGACTGGTGACACTGGTCCCACCATCCCTGCTCTGAGTTTGCTTTTAGAAGAAGATTAATCAGTGCAGAGGGTCAGAGCAAGCTGCTTGTGAAAAGCACTCTGAGGATCTGGAATGCACTTGTGGGAGGCTCCCACCGCTCTAACCATGAGGGGAAAGAAACTTTATTTGGTAATTCTTGCATTCATCTAATGGGTACTTTTTGATGTAAGAACATCAAAATGTATCTCTAAATTAGTGTCATCCACATTCAGAGCAGAGTAAGGCAGTGTGCAAATTGCTGCACTATCTTTCTCTCACAGGTTTATATCTACCTCATTACCTCCCTTTCCCCCTTCTAATTAAAACATGTGAGACATTTTAAAACAGTCTATTTATAACATGACAAAGTTGCTTTCAAAGTAATTTTCTTTTATTTAGTGTTTGATCCCTGATTTCATGCATTTTTCCTCCATCTGGCAGTTGTCACTAAGGCAGATGGCCACCAGCTGGGAGGGCAATGTAAGTATCTCCCTCTAGATCTGCTGCCAGAGCTGCTCAGTAAATGCAATGTGAAGGGAAACTGTGTCAGTCTATTACCCATGCAATGAGCTCACTTACTGACTTGTCACCACTTCAGGTTCTGATGGCGAAATTCCACTCTGAAGCTGGAAGCTAGGAGAGGGCTTTATTTATTGGGGCAAGGGAGATATTTTCCTTTTTCTTTCTTTTTTTTTTTTTGTCTTTTAATTTTTTTAAAGTTTCCTTCCCTTCTGCTGTTTCTGTGTCTTTAACCCCTCTCTAGGCCTGCAACTCTGAATGCCACATCTGCTGCTACTTGTTTTGTAAATAAACACTTCAGCAGGTTTCCTATGTCTTCATGTTTAAATCTATCCAGTGATACATCTATAAACAGGCCTGAATGAAAAGAAGCCTTAATTTCCAATGTCCTTAACAAACTTAATGAGACCTGAGTGAGTTTGCTGCCTTGGTAAGCCCAGTCTACTCTAATTAGCACACTAATTTGGAAGCAAAAGGTAGATATAACATTTATAATGTGTAATGAAAAAACATTGAAGGAGTCATCATAGTAGGTGATTTGGTCTGGCTAAGCAGAAAAGGATGCATCTAGAGAAACCTTGCAGGTCAAAACTTCCCTTTAATTTTATTTTTACTTCACTGCAGAAGAAACCTTCATTTTTTCTAATTTTGTAATATATGGGTCACTAATAACAGTAGGGAAAGGGAACACACAAAACTCCTATCCTTTGGGAGATAATTGTGGAAGGGCTACTTAAATAAACAGTAACAACTGCAGGTGTCAAAGATACCTGAAGAACTTAGGAGCAGGAATTTCCAACACTTATAGAGATGCTTGGAATAAGTATAAAATCTTAGAGATGATAACAAGTGGGTTTTTTTCAATTTAACAAAATTTTTCAAATTATCAACAATTTTTGCCATGTTGTAAACATGTACACATTATTTGTAAAACAAAACTGGGATATCTTGAAGTGCTACACTTTCATATTACCATACTTTTATATTAAGTATAACTTACCTTTCTTTGACTGCAAAAATTAGCCTAAACAAGAAGAACATAATGGATCTATTTTTATTTCACTAGAAAGCATTTGTAGAAAACATGTGAACATTTTTAGTGGTTTATTTAAAAACAGAACAAAACCTAAAGACTTCCCAGGAAATATTTCAGTTTTTAAAAATCAGCATTTTCAAATCATCAGTTCCAGCTAAAAGTTTTACTAGCATAGTGAATATTGTTCAGAGAACTGTTATAACTGGCATAAAAAATATTCACCTCTGCCAGGATATGTAAGGATGATCCTCTGTTGTTGTTAGAACCTTTTTCCCTCTGGCTAATCAAAAGCTAACACTGATAGGCAAAGAGCTCTGGGAAGCAAATTCACTCCAGCAATTATGAATAATACTTTAAATATCCAAATCTTTTGCAATTTCAGTGAAAAATTTCCCCACCCTATCATTACACTGAAATAAGTAAATATGGTTTTAAGTTACACACTACTCATTAGTTACATACCACCCATTATCCACTAGAATAAAGATCATTTGGTTAAGTGCCTAAGGATATAAAGGAAAACTTAAGGACTTAAGGTTTCAGGTAACTTTGCATATATTAATTACTGAAATGTGTTTGAATCTTTGAACCGCTAAATACACAGTTTACAACATTTTCCAGGAGTGGGTATGCTTTGTTCTGTGTTTGCTTTGGCTCACACTAAAGCAAAAAAATTGCAGTTTTCTCTGATCTCATCTATTAAAAAAAAGTTCTTTTTTTTTCCCTTGTATGGGTATCCTTTTGATATTAAAACTTGTTATAAATTTAAACAAACATATATTTTTCTATTATTTATTTTCAGCAGACTATGGAACAAACAACAGCCTCAGTTTTGCCTTGCCTATAAAATTACTGTTGATAGGAAAATAAATGTGTGGCTCAAAGAAGATTGCTCAGCTGACTTGCACAGTAGAAGGGCTAAGTTAATAAATATTTAATCTATGGAGTAATTAATGATTTCAGGTAATTTTCTAACTAAAGCACATTGACTTAAAATACAATAGAAGAAAGGCTTCCAATTTTCTCAACACTATTTTATTACTGCAAGTAAATCTCAGTATTTCTCATTATACCTCATATTTCCAGCATTCCAATGACCATTTCTAGGTTGCACTTTTGGTTAGATTTGATTTCAATTGTTGTGAGGCTCATGCTTTTAGAATCTGACTTTGTTTCTTCACATCTTATACCATCATTATTTTTTGGACTGATTTCTTTAAATTAAACATTTTGTAAGTGTATTTGGCCAGCTGCCTTTGCTTTTCATATGTAAACACAGAGCTGTGAGCATGTTTTACCTTTTCTTATGTTTTTTGCTCTTCAGAACAAAGTGCAATGGTCTTACACTAAGGAACATATGACTCTGCATTGTAGAATTACACTATTGATTAAAGGAACCAGGATAAATTTACAGTGGAGGAAGTAGCAATGTTATTTACAAAGTAAAGTGGATTAATTCCAGCTAAGAGGTCTACATTCTGTAACTGAGAATGTTTGAAGATGCTTAAAGCATCACAAGACACTGGTATAATGACATTCTGCCTGTCAGCCAAAAGGTGGTTACACTGATGTTTTACTGCAAGTTGCCAAAATAAATATCCAGCTGTGTAGTTTGTGGTCTTTGGTATTTCTAGCACAAAGAAATCTCAAACTTTGTGGATAGGTCGTGGTACTTGGGGAAGAAAGCGATAATTCTTTAAATGCCTAATTTGCAATCACTCTTTGGAAATCACAACTTTTATTTTTTTTTAATAAGACACTTGACATGTAGGAATGTCGATAGATGAAGATTTACAGCAAGCTTTCCAAGTGTCTCAATATGATAGCCCTCTACCTACCAAGTACATGCAAATATGGATGCACCACAGGAAAAGCAAAAGAGTGGCTTGATTTTTTCTCCCAGTTTTCAATTCATGTCATAAACTATGGGAGATCTGCAGAGCAAATAGAAAAAGGGGACTGTTGGCCAGCATCAATGTAAAATAGCATGCATAATCTTCCTCACCAATTAGCTTAAAAGAAAGTTTTTTGATTCTTGGGGAACTCAAGACTTATATTCAAAATTTCTTGATTCAGAATTTTCAAGACTGCAAAGTGAATGAGCTTGTATTTTCTACTCACTGAAGATAGTGGAGTGTGCTAGCAGTACTTTGAAGGTAGCAATTCTTTGTTCTCTGCTTTGCATCCTCAAAGTTGTTTTTAAAATTTCTTTACGCTATGTCACAGTAGGAGGTGTTACAGGAGGTGTTACTGAAGTCCATGATATTAGGAGAACTCAAAGAAATGCAAAATCCAAATGTACTTGAAAATATTATCTAAAATGCTCCCTCAGGTGACACTATCCACTCATTTCGACTGGTCACATTTGTGTAAGGTATCATTTGCAACATCCAAAAGTTCACAAATAATATAAAACATAATTTTAAAATTTGTCAGGAAGACATGTATTGGAATTTTTCTCTCCTTGCTGTAAAGTAGGTTACAAGTTTCCATGTGATATCTCTCTAGCACTTGTGAGGAATCTAATAAGGTTAGTCCTACAGCTTGCTCTAGCAGGGTGGGCTAAGTCTTATTTTATAACTATGGGAAAGGTACAAGAGGGAAAAACACCAGAGAATTTCAAAGAGGGTAAAACAGCTTTTGCAGCATCTATTGCCATCTGAACCTTAGTTTGTGCAGTAAATTTAGGAAGCTGTACACACCTGAAGTTTTGACAGCTAAAATGAGTAAATGAGTTAACATTGAAAAAAACCCTGAAGAAATGTTGGCTTTGTGGACTTTTTTCTATTGTGGAGATTAAGTTATAAATGTTTTTTGAAGTGTGGTTTTGGAAAATTGAGCTCACCCTTTATTTTAATCGATAGGGTCTACAGCCCTTTTTTAACTTTTTAACTTTTGTAAACTACAGATACAGGAAGTTGTGTGCAGGGCCTGCTTCTGGCTGACAGCATTTGAGTGCCTTCACTGAGCACATAAGGCAAGCCTTTTGTGAGTTAGATGAACAACACAGGCAATTCAAGAAAGGGTTGGATGATACAGCTAATGCTGTCCTGTGACTGTAATTACTGGTAGCCAATGTGTGCAAAAGTCACATCATCAGGAAATGATCACATGAAAACACAGACTCTATCAAGATGACAAATTGCTGCTGCCTTCTCCTGTGTTGCTGTTCTGCAACCTTGTTTCTGAAAGGGTTTTTCAGGAAGTGAAAAGAAAACACATTTGTAAAATCACATCTATTATTGTGGGTAGTAAATAATTTTATTTAAATGTCCTTCCTGAGAGCTTCTTGTTCCCTGTTCATCTACAATATGTCCTTGCTCCAAGCACAGAAATGCCTGAACTGAGACTGAAATGTTTTCTCTATTCACTGTATTTATTTTCTGTTTAAAATAGAAATTGTTTTCAGACAGTAAAACATATTGAAGATTTTACCCAATTTATTTGGATATATTCCATAGTTAGTGATGTTAACTGGGAGAAAGTTTTGGAGATATCAACATTTTAAGATTACCTTTTAATACTCAAAATGATTAATTATTTTCCTATCCTTTCTAATGAAGATTAAAGTGAAAAAAAATTGAATATATATCAGAATAGTAAAATAATCTGCTAGTTCTACAACACTAGAGATTGATTTTCACTCCTTATTTTCTGCACACTTTTGAGTCTGTCATCTTCTTATGGACTCTGTTCCTGACTGAAATCAACCCTTAAACCAAGCACAATTCTTAACTGAAAAAATTACTATCAACCACAGGTGCATCACAAAACACATAGCACCAGATCAGGGGTTGTAACACTCTTAGCTTCCCAAATCTTCTCTTAAATCAGTGACTGAATGGTTGGAAAAGCTGCTGCTAGAGTGCACACATACAGTGTGTACATGCAGTTTCAAGGAAACTAATTCACTGTTCAAAACAGAAATCTTCTTTCCCTTTCAAGATAAAAGCAGGTGAGAATGTGCAATTATTTGGAGAAAAGATACTAAAATCCAGTGTAAGATTACAGATGTGATGGAACTTTGTATATACTTCCATGCAAAATGCTTGTGTGAAATTACCTTGCTCTTGGTTTTTGAAGATTTTATAAGATTCAAGATTAATCCAAATTAACAAAGACTTTAATTTTTTGGTTTAGTTGTTTTGTTGGTTTTTTTTTTAATTAACTGTTATTATGATTACTTTGTAGACTTAATTATCATTGCAAGTAGGCATGTCTGCCTCTTTTGGCAGAAGGTTCACTATGTTTCTGTGGCAGAACCGCAGAATTGGTTACACTGCTGAATTGTTTTCTTGCACTTTGATGTTTCTGATCTTTTTGTTCATCACACTTTCTTGTAAATGAAGCCATACCATGTTTTCTTTAGCTTTCTTATAGCTATACAAACAGCTATATATTAGGCCAATTCTCATATTTACGATGTGGAACTCGGCTGTGAGGCAGACACTAACAGTGCATTGAACAAGGAGTAATTAATTTAATCATTTGTTTTATTGGTTTGGTTCTCTTGCATTTCATTACATAGGCTGATTTACTAACTATTTAAAGTTATATAATGACAGGAATTAGCAACTTACATTAAAAAAAAAAAAATTTGATTCTTGCTTCACAGTCTATCTAAAATTCCTATTAAGTAAACATGCCTAATATTACACAAGGTGCTCATAAGAATTACATGCAAAGGAAATATATTAAAAAAAAAATAAAAAATTCTCAGGAAGCTGGGGAGCTGGCTGCCAGGAGGACACTAGGGCTGGCATGCCCGCCCTGACAGCCACCATCCCGCAGGGCCTGAGCACAGGCACACAGCTAAGGGCCAGAAGCAAGTACATCAACAGCCCTGGCACTTTTAGAGAGCAACAAGCCAGGGGAGGGTCCATGCAGCAAGGACCCTTAAGGAAGAGAGACACAGGCCTGGAGACAGGCACTGCTACAGCATTGCTGAAGTAGTGACTAATGGCACCCATTTGAAACAGAGCCTTGGACCTCAGTCAGGGCAGGGAGGACCCCTGAGGAGTCTGGGAAAGAAGAGGAAGGTCCTCAGGATCCATGTCTTCAGACATAAAAAAGGAAAAGAATAATTTTCTTAGTTTTCTCACTGAAAAAGGGGAGCAAGCACATTCTGCAGTACACCTGAGGGAAAGATATTTTTTTTACTGCAAAATTAAATGCAGCTTTTTCAGACGTGTGTCTGATGTTCAGTCACCCATGTGTATGTTTCACTGATTCTTGGATCATTACAAATATAATCCATTTGCCCTACCTTTGGCTAGGGATACATTCCAGAGGGAGATTCAGTTTCCTCATAGTGGAAAAGAACTTTTCATTCTAAATTGAGCTTGGTTTGAAAATAGGTTTCCTTGGGCAAGTTAATGGAAATCTTTCTGAGGAAAGGTTCCCTTTCTGCCAAGGCAGAAGCTGTCTGAGTTCTGTCTGAACCCATAAGCAATCGAAAAGATCATTTAAAGGGATGGATTAGGCTGCGGGTTTGGGTCATGGCTGCAGGTCTTTAACTGAGCCCCAGCTTGCAATATGAGTTACAGTTTGGGCTAGATGTGGGGGAGAGACAAAGTGAGACCATGCAGTGGAGTAGGGAGAGCCAAAGGAAGTGCTGAGCTGTGAGATGTTGTTCTGGGCCACATTGTGGTCTGGGCCATGTCTGTAGGTTCCTGGCAAGGACAGAATCAAAAGATATGTTAATGTCTAGGGTGTGCTCCAATTTTTGTTTGTGCTGTCAAGAAGCTGCTAAAGCAAGAGAAGGTGGCAAAAAGACATCCTCTCCCCTAATACTGTGCCCTAGCAGGGGGGCCTCAGCTGAGACTAAACCCAAGGCCAAGATTAATAGTGGGAATATGGTTAAAGACAAAATATTAGACCTTCAGTGGGACATGTGTGTCAAAGAAGCAGACAAAGATAGTTACACTGAAGATAGGTTTCTCCCCACAGGGCTTTTTTGACTGGACCATGGATGAGAGTCCTTGGTGAGTGATCAGTTTGAGGCCTAAGGTGAGATTCAGGCTTAGGGTTGAAAAAGACTGAAGATCCAGCTGATGTGGGACTGCAAAGGGAAAGTCAGTACTACTAAGAAGTTTCTCTCATGAAAACTATTTTCTCCATGTCATTTGTGAGGGTACCTTCCTAAGGCTCAAATAAGGCAAAAAACTTGTCATTTAGAGATGAGTCTGAACAAAGAGACAAATCCTAGAACATCACTTGAAGGGCTCCAACACAGACCATTTATGTGGGACTGCAAAGGGTCTGCCAAGGGAAGGAGTATACTGAAGGAAGAGTTTTCTCTTGAGATCTTTTTTTTTTGGGTACAAAGATGAAGGACCTTGGCTAAGGGCCATCTGAGTCTTACCTTTGTGGATAACGTTATGGTGGGTATAGGAGAGAGACAACCAGTGGAGTTCAAGTTGTGATTGGAGCACCAAAGGGAAAGGGTAGATTGCAGAAGAGAAAAATAATTAAAGATTCTCCTTAGAAACTTTTTCATCTGGGTTGTGACAAGTATTTGGTCTAGATATTACAAAGCCTTTTAATTGATTACATCATGTGTTTGTAAGTAAAATCTTATTTTCATATATTCTTTAAATATGTGACCTCCCTGAGTTTCCTTAATTCATGTAGGACATGCTTTTCCTTAATCTTGGAGTCCTCAATAAATAAATAAAAAATGCTGAAAACTGCTGTGGTAGTGGAATCTTGATGACTGCCTATTTTTTTTATTATCAAATAGTAAAAACTTCATCTGCCTTTGAATGGTTTTTTAAAGTCCCTTTTCACTGCTGATGATCTTAAAGATCTTGTCACAGTGAGGCTCTCTGTATCTATGAATACCTGTCTTAAAGAAATCTTTCTGACTGAAATATCAAGGTATCAAAATTTCATAAAAAAGTCCTTGAGGAAAGTTAGCAGATCTAGATAATCCAGCTTAATATTCTTAAAGCACCTTCTCTCTTGAAGAATATCAGTGCCACGGTGAAAGATCAGTTGTTATTTTGTATTATACAATAAGCTGATATACAATAAGCCCATCATGCTAGGTGTAGATGAATTGGTAATGTTTTCCTCTTTTTACTTAATAAATGTGTTTATATGAACCCTCAATGCTACATGCTTTTTTAGAGCCACACTCAGAAGCTAGAGAATACAGACACTTAAACAGGAGTGAAAAAACATTCCCTTTTATTGTAACTGTACTGGCTAATCAGAAGACACAATGGTCTATATTACAAAGGAAATAATAGGATTATGCAAGTAATTCAGGATATTAGCCACCTCAGCTAAAATAACCCTTAGCTACAGATAATGTTTTGATTAGCAAAACATTTTCCTGCCTTTGTGTTGCTTTGACTCAAAGGCATGACTAGGTCAACATCTTGTTAACTACCTCCACCTGCATCAAATCTGGAGTTATTTTCTGTAACAAGTGGGTTCATTACAGCAGGAAAAATAAAAGAAGATCAGGCACAGATATGAGTGTTAGTTGTACAAAAATGTCTAAAATAAAAATTTTCACAATATTTCGATTTTGGGTAACGTGAATGCCTGTACCACATCATGTCAATATTATACAGGTTGGTTATCATCACTCTGTTGGAGATTGCTTAGCAGAGACGACCAAACTGAGCTGTCGCTGATAAAGAGAAAAGGCAGGATTCACTGTGAGGCTTTTTTGGTGCTTTTCATATAATGCATGTAACACAATTTTCAACCAAATTTTTTTATCAAAAAATTGCAGGCACTGAAACCAGTAAAACAAACCACTAAATCTGTATTTGTGAATTTGAATCAGTACACAAGAAGCCCTTGTTCTTAAACACATGTACATCATGAGTACACAATGTCCTCAACAACAGTAAATAATGATCAATCTCTTTTGTGATTGAAACTCTACCAAATTATCTGATATTCTGATTAAATTATTTCATAGTTTTTTCCCCTCAATACTAAGAATGACAATCTATTCCTCCTGTCCCTGTCCCATGTAGTTTAGCATGCCTCTACATGATGTCCTGGACAGAGTATATTTAACTGTTATGTGCAGTGTAATTCATATACTTTTTAAAACAGGCTTCTGACACTACACCCTCACAGTTTTTGTTTGGTTTGTTTTGGTTTTTCTTGTCTCCTCTTTCATTTCAGAAAATACTATTCTGGATGTTAGGCAAAGGCCTTCAACCTCAGCAAGACAGAACGAAGGACTTCTAGTACCCTAAACAGATCCTGATGAAACCACCCTTCACCTAGCTGTAAGAAGAAATCTGTCACTTGTTGATTCAGTCATTACTGATACATAAACTGCTCTTATGTGTGAGGGAGTTGGCTGGCACTCTTCCAGAAAGTGCTAGATTTGTTCATAGTTGTGTACCTGCCTTGACTTCAAAGTGTGAGCAGTGCAAAACAGAGCACTTCATGAATTTAAGTAATTTTTCCATTCATGTCACACGATTAGCACTCCTACATGTTCCCTGTAGCTGTACTTTGGGAATCACAAATATTTTTGCAGTGATTCTCAGAACTAAGCATATATAATTGTATAATAAGCATTAGAGAGAGGCTTATGTATAAAAACACAGACATGAGATGAATTTGAAATTCTGCTTCATTTCAATCTATTAGTCACTCGTGAATTGAGTGAGGAATATAAATAAAGGATTAATATTGCTAGGATTAATAACTGGGTATTTGTAAAAAGATGGCATTAAATGTGTCCTGATTCCTTAAGGTAGCTGTTTGAGTAACATGCTTTCTGGTTGCAGTTGTTTCCAAATGCTCTGTACAAAGAGCAGAGGTTTTGTGTATCTGATGAAGCTTTCGAATCACAGCAAGAAGAATGTGTTGTTTTGATGCAGTGACTGCCTGTGATATATTTAGAAAACATCAAGAGTGTAATTTTATTAGCAGTGCAAAATATAAAGTAGCTTCCAAGAGTTCTAGTCTTATGGTTACTCAGCAGCTTCCTATCAAAGAGGAGACAGGACCATATAGAAAGTACTTGATCTGAACTAAAGATGATGATTCAGTTTGCCTCTCTGTAAATGGGGCTGTAATTATAAAACCCTTTGACAACCTGAAGTAAGCAAGAAAAAATTGAGTAAATCGTTGTTATAGTGTACTCAGAGGTCATGAGGAGCTTTAAACATGCAAGTGATACAGGCTCAGACCTTTAACATTTAAAATCTACACCTGTCAAATGGAGAAATTCCTTCATTCTGGATTAATTTTAAAGCAAGTTCTTCATCTCCCACACTTTAAAGGATGTATTTTAACATGTGTTCTAGTGAGATATATGAAATCTCACATATTTATTTTAAGCCTAAATTTAAATTGCTTCAGCTACTCCTGTAAATAGAAATTGCCTTTTTTAGACTAAAACCTTTAGGTAAATTTTAGAAAAGCAAGGAATGTTATAGGAAAGGGAAGGGGTATGTCTTTTATATATGCACATTCAAATCTCATTAAATTTGATTTTTCTTTCAATTTTTATCCTGCCTTCTTAAAAACAGTATTTCCTGTGGTCTGTTTTTTTCGTGTTTATATTTGTTTGGGTTTTTTTTGGATAGAACATGCAAGTACAGCAGACATTTGCAGCCATGGACAGGATTGATAGTGTTCTGTGGAGATCAGTTCCTCATAAATGAGTGCAGGAGAGACAGGATTTTTTTTCCAAGTGTAAGCAGAGGCTAATGGTATGCTCCCAAGCTACTACTTCTATGGAAAAGCATAAAAGACTACTCTAGAGATGCAGGAGGAGTACAGATACAGCAGTAGCAATCACAGTGTTAGAAAATTTTTGTGCACAAAGTTATTATTTACCTCAGTAAAGCCACATCTGTAAAACCAAGCTATTTGATATTTAAGGAAACTTTGAAAAGTGTTAACTAGTACACAGAATTATAAAGATAACAAGACATTTTAGCATCCATTATCAAAAAAGTGCATGCTTAGGGGCAAGTCATTGACAGAGAAAGCAGACAATGATTTCTTTCTCAATAATCTCCCAGTTTTCAACATTTACCTCCACAGTGAATCTTTGTATTAGAGATTTAGTAGTTATGAAACATTAATTCTTCTGATGTGAATTTTTACAATTGAGGACAAATTTTCAGCCTCCACAAAGTCCTTTTGACAAGGAGTCACCTAGTCCATATTTAAGGTCATCATCATTTTATAAGCAGTTTTCATCTTTTTTTTTTTTACTATTTAAACTGATTTCTTAGGTTTAAGATGGATTCATAAATGAGTTTGGAGTCTTTGTAGGGGAAAAAACCAAAACCAAAATATAAATCAAAATGAAACCAATGCCCTCAAAGGTAATATATAAGCCCACTCTTCATTACCTCACATGGATAGTAGATGCCTTAGCTTGTAGTAAACAAAGGCAACATCAGTAGGGAGCTGACTAGCTTCTCATGACTTCAAGCTGCTGTTACATGAAAAGGGAAATTTCAAGATCCAAGTAAATAATATCTCAGACACAGGGCACTAAATACAGTCATCAAACCAAATGGCTACTGAGGGTCTCTTCACTTACTTATACAGCTGTCAGTGAGACTTAGGATCCTTAGAAGAACTAAACCTCTTATATATACATGTAAATATAAGCAGATATGATTTTCATACCTTCAAAATCATTTAATATATCCCCATTGCCATTAGAGGGAAGTTGAAAGCTTGCTTTACATGTGACTCAAATGTCCCACAGCAAGCAGGGTGTTTATGATAACTGATTTAACCCTCTCAGTTTTTTTTCAGACTCAGTGTCTATGAAAGAGAAGGAAGGATCTCAACTGTTAGGAGCTGAGCTATCAGTGAATGATTCTTGTATATTACATTATTAATTTTTAGTATTATTTTGATGATTAAAAATAGAAGGATTTGAAGTCCTTCAATTGTTTGGAGGGGTGAAAATTTCATGCTTCTGTAAAATATTGCTTTGGATCAGGTGGTGATGGAGGATCTGTAACAAGTCAGTTCCTTGACACTGTCTGTCTGCAATTCTCATAACCAATTTTTATTTGTCACTGAAAACTGGGGTGCTAAAAATATATAATTAATATGTACACCTTTAGAAGTGGTTTTACACATATGCTTTGTGTTTTCTGTCAATATGACTTATGCTATTGACATTCACTGGATATTATGAGCGAGTGAAATCTTCAGAGCTTCTTTTTAAAACTGTATTTCCAAATAATTTGTGGAAGTTCTGGATTTTAAAGAGATGGTTCCCTCATTTCTTGATTATATATTTATTTTACTGTCATAACTTTTCCCCTTCCATGTGAACACAATTAAAATATGGCTTAAGGGATTTTTTTTAAGCATTCCAAAAATTTCACCTTTTTTCAGAGGCCAAGTGTAACAAATCATGGTTATTTACAGCCAGGTTATGGGATCATCAATAGGGATCAGTTGTAGGTAAATTTCAATCTCTACTGTTGGAATTAAAGGAACACTTAGATTTAATCATTCCAGGCCAAAAAAAATAAGATGGAACTGACTCTACAGTTGTGTGGTGTGGTTCATTATAAATTAACTTTCAGAACTTATGTATCAATATACCAGACACTTGAGACTAGCATTTCTGATGCAAGATGTATAATGACTCATATAAATGATAGACTGGTACTTGTGATAATGTTTCTCTAATGGTACACACTGATGAGATTAACACCTATTCTTAAAACTGATTGCACACTGCATAGCCAAATACACATTTCTTTTTCCTCTGGGGGAAGGAAAAAAAAGAGAAGAAAAATCAAATGATATGAGCATTTTCATAAGAACCTTTGGGTTTTGAGAAGAATAGATTCCTTGGTTAAAAAAATAAACTCGTACTCCAGTATAATGCACCAGGGAGAGTACCTGCCTGGAAAATCATAGACACTTCTTCACAGCTGTGATGATCAAATCAAACCCACAGTTTAAGAGTTGCAGTAACTTTCTAAGCATTCTCTTTGCTTGGCCATCAGCCAGCCATACAGTCCTACACAGTGAAACAGTTCCATCAGGAAGAATAGGGGGATCTCCCTTCAACAGCCAATCCAAGAGAGGTGTCATCTGAGATACAAAGGATCCTTGCTCAGCTCTCTACTCTGGATTAATTCAAAGGAAGACCTGTTGCTCACACACCAGCCAAACACCCTTTGCCATGGATTATTTTTAAATGAGTAAGAGCAGTATGACTTTAATGGCTTTGCATTTCACGCTGTTAGTGCTGTCAATGCAGACTAAAAAACAAATCTTAATTTAAAAAAAATTTCCATCCATGAAAATTAATTTCCTACTTTTCAAGATACTTCTTTTTGGTTTTTTAGGGTTTTTGTTTTGTTCGTTTGTTTTTCTTTCCTTGGGAAATTACTATTAGGGTGATGATTCCCAGTTAAGTCTCCATTTAAAACTAAATTATCTGGTAAAGTGGCATCCAGAACTAATAGTGAGCATGGCATCAGACATGAGAACTGGAGATATGAGGCATGAGGACTACAATGTAGTATAGCAATTGTTGTTAGCAGTGCATGCAAATCAAAATTAAGAATATTCCTATAAGTTATTGTTATTTGCTGCCATTCACGAATATTTTTTGAAAGATTACAAATGAGGCAGCTGAATTAAAAGCCTGAATGAGGCAGAAAATTCAGAAGGTAATAAATATGAACAATGAGTTCTGTGCCATTGTTTATCCTCTTAAAATACAGGAGTATTTATGTTATATTAAAGAAACAATAAAATGGCAATAGAGTAGAGGAGTAGGTAAAGGAAAAAGTGACCAAAAAAAAGGGGATTAGAAATAATACAGATTGCATTCTAGAAACAAGAGCCTCATACTTCTGAGTTGGGCTAGAAATACTGGGTATATTTTGAGGCTGAATCTAAATGGTGTTCCTCAACCTGAATCATGCTGTAGCATTTTATGACTATCTCTAACTTAGTTACCTTGTAGTTTGCCTTATGGTAAAGACACGTGTTGTGATATGACCAGGAGGTGGAAGTCCCACTTTTCTTACTTTGAAAATGGGACTTTTTGACTAGCTTGTAATAAAAATGACTCTCAGAGGGACTCCATATCATTCTACCAGTCAGTATGAGGATAAGTCCTGCAGTGAACACTTTTAGTTATGGGCTCGACTTACCACCTGCAGTTAAGTTTGGGGGTAAGAAAAAAAGAGGAGCATTTTTACTTTCAGCTCAATTTGCAGATCTGTTTTTAAAGGAGTTTTAGACAGAATGCTGTCAGTAGTGAGGAAACTGGCTTAGTGTTCTTTCAAAATAAAAACTAAATGCAGGATTTATAAGTACCAGGAATTAGCATTGCAAGACATGCTTTAGTGTTGCTGCTTATCTGGGGGTTGAGTCTGCAACTTTGAAATTGGTAGAATTTCATTCATTGAACTAGATGGAAGTGAATTAGGCTCTCAGAGATTCTCAGATCTCCACAGAGTGTCTGGTTTTCAGAAAAGTCAGATATCACAACAGTCAAAACCTTGACTGCAAATTTAACATCCACTGTATTTAAGGAAAATAAGTACAAGCCTTACAGGATACAACTCCATCTGAAGGTAAGCATATTATGCAATTCTCAGCATCATCTATATTCAAGCAGCTCACTTCGGATCATGTATCCACATTAAATAAGTCATTATCTTAAACTCTAAGACAAATTGCATTAAAGTGTCATAGCAACATATGAATACCATATTCATATGTTGCTATGAATACCTAACAATACAACTCCTTGGGAATCGGGTATCAGATTTAAAAAATCAAAAAATCTTTACTAGTTTTGCTACATACAAACTTTAACTCCATTAAAGAATGAAATATTGCAACCTGTATTTTGGCAAATAAAGAAAAGTCCCAAGAAGGACACCTAGAACAACAAAATAAAAAACTAAAAATTGCACCAAAAGGAACGGTTTTCCCCTGAAATGGCCTGTAGCTTTTGAGAGAATGGTACTTATTTTAAGTCTGCCCTTTGAAGACTACACACATCAGTAGAAAGCTGATATTTAAGACAATATGCTATATTTTAGTCTGTTGATTTTGATAAGATGATGAAAGGCATCTGTGCAGATCTCCTTCAGTACAGACAGCTGGAGAGCTCAGCTGTATACAACAGAAAAAATATTTGCATGCACATGCAGGAACAGTTAAATAATGCAAAAACCTATGAATGACCTCTGAGTGTCAGTGTGTGCAGTATGAAGGGAGCCAACATGAGAAACAAAAATTTGGTTTCACTTAGCTTTCCCTAAAAGAACTGATTCAGGTTCACACTTTTTAATATATTTAAAATTACAACAGATTATAGATCATTGGGTGTATGAATGGAACACATATATTCAGAATTGAATCAGAACAGCTTCATTCCAGATGAAAAAATGTGGTCACTGAAGACCCAGTGCTATGTTTTTGCATTGTATCAGACTGATTGATGATGAAAAATCGAATTTGTTACAAAAAATATAGATTAATCATTAATTAATCATCCTTACTATTTTTATCCCAACATTTTTAGATCATGATATTGATAATACTAGTAACTGTATATCTCAAATAGTAAAGAACTTGTTCATTAGAAAGCATTTATAAGAATACATAGAATACAGAATAGAATTCATAAGAATACATTTTCATGAGGTATATTGTAAGGAAAATAAGTACAAAATTCAAATTTTAAATTAGGTTGTCAATCTCATTCATTTATGCTGTGTAACGTGGTCTGCATCAAAGGCAACTTAATGTGTACTTTGGAAATTACTAATGGCTCTCTATTTCTCTGCTCTGTTTATTACAGAAATGGCCCTAAGCAGTTCAAATGGTTTGGCTTTTAAGCTTCATCTAGCCTTGGGTGAAAGTATGTGGAAACAGAAATAGAATTTATTTTCAAATATTACTCTATATATGGAGCCTTTTCAGACCACATGCAACTGTTGTGTTCGATTACAAAATTTATTAAAAGGGAAAAGTAGATTATGGCCTTATGAAGTGGAAGGAATGTTTTGCTTACAAATAGTTTAAGCACATGAACTTAAGTTGCATATGGGTATATAGGCACAGATACAGGCAAATATATACACATACATATATGTCTTCTCCAGGTAAGCATTTGGTTTGACAATGCAGTGTGTTTCATATTACAGCAGTATTTTTTATAGATATACATATAAATATATAGCTTTTGCTTGCACAAAATCAATATCAACAGGGTAAGCAAAACCAAATGCTATAAATACACATTTGTAATCCATACATAAGTAAGAGGGTAAAATTAGATCTATAATGTAGACCTACCCAGCACACTCACATGGAGAGTTTGTTCAAAAAAAGAGATGGAAATGGAGAAGTAGGAACGGTGACTATGAAGAGCCTATTCACAGTATTAAAAAATTTAAGTCAATTGTATTAAAAAAAATAATTTCCTGCTTTGTTTCCTTTTTTTTTAAGTGAGGCATATGTTTGAACTGTTTGACACTGACCATATTATGTCTTAGTTGCAATTTAATTTAGTTTTACTGAGTTTAAAATAGCTCTTCCACAAGACATTCCATTTTTTGGTGTATTTGTTTTGTTTATACTAAACTAAAAGAGAAGGGCAAAATTTTAAACTTTAAAAATGCTTAAAGAAAAGACACACAGGGCATCTTTTCATGGAAAGTTTTTAAGAATTATCTATGAGAAGATACCACAGAGACAAAAAACATAATATTTTTTCATATGAAAATTTCAAAATAGTGATCAGATCAGAGGGCAAAGTATGGTATCCAATCACACCATCAGAGTTACTATTTTTGTACTAAAGGAGACAGTCATTTTTTGTCTGCAAAGCCTACAAATACTCTGCTGCTAATTACCATAAATACTAATTATGAGTTTTCACTGAAAGAAGGTATTCTTCTCTACCTGGAAAATCATAACTCCCATCAAAATTAATGTAGATTTTCACATGCATAAGGACAGGTGGAAGCTAACAGGACCCAAATCAAGTGGTTTGCCTGAGGGCTTTTATTACTTAGAAAAGTATTGGAAAGTAATATAACTGCAGTCAGAACCAAAAATAAGCTCTCTCCATACATTTTGCCAATAATAAGATTGTTATAGTAAACCACTGATTAACACATCTGTGAGGAGTTACCAAGTGCTGGGACCATTCCCAGAGATGAAATGTTATTTCTGCTGACTCACCTCCATAGTCAGGCTAGGAAGGTTTTACTAAACTGGAATGAATCTAATCCTGCTTTAAAATCTTAGATTTGTTCCTTAACAATTTATAAGTTTTACTTACTTCAGAAAGTCCCTGGCAGCGCCTTTCTAAAGAGGACTAGTGATATTTTATTTGTATTAAAAATGAAATTAAATATGATAACTGAATAAAATCTTTAAACTCTTCTGATAATAATCAGGAATAAAAATTAAAGGTAATAACATTATAAAAAAGGGATAGAAACCAATCAGTGATAAGAAAAAAACCTGTAGGAGTCGTAACCTCTATTATTACAAATGTCTTTAGTGTAAATGATTTCTTAAAACATCTTTATAATGGAAGAGCAAGTAGGATCAAAGAAAGGGGGAGAATTCCAGAAGAAATTTCAACATAGCTGTTAGGAAAGATGCTTGCTTTTAGAGAAAATGGAGAAAATCTGGGGGAAGGGAGAATTTGGAATACAATGTTCATCATTGAATGTTCAAGGAGTTAAAGTTCACAGAAGAGAAATTACTGTAAATTAAATTTTATACACAGAATAAAGTATAAGGATAGAGGTATATTCTGCTGAACAAGTATAAGTCTGAAGAGCAGTATGTAGACTGAAGAATATAGAAATAATGAAAATATGGTGAATCCAAATAACAAACAAAATATAAACATCTGTGGTTCTAACTAGTGCAATTTCTAAATTGAAGCCTGAAACAGTGTGATATTTCTAAAATAAATAAATAAATCAAATTATGAATATAATTGTTGGCTACTGGGGAAATGGTCTGGTTGAAATAAGATAGGATACCGTGTGGGTAGGAAACAAAGCTCTATATTATTCTGTCACATACCCAAATTGTTGTTCTCAGCTGGAACAGGCTGATACTGTTTGACCTCCTGGCAATACTGTCTAGCCACACTGCCAGTAACCTTGTTGTTTTGTCACAACCATTCAGTCTTCTGTCTGGCAGGTGAACTGATTTTGGAACAGAAATCAGTGTTCAGCATCATGTTGCTTTTGTCAAAAATTTTCAGGACATTCAGGTTAACTCCTTTATTCAAATGTAAAAATATCATGTATATGCAGCTAACATAGCCAGGAAATGACAGGCTTTTCCCAGTCCCTGACCTATTGATTTGAATTAAGCAGCTGGGGGTGATTAATGTTAACTGAATAGAAAGGAAGATAAAGAAAAAAAATCCCAGGAGATTCCATGGTGAGTTTATTTCTTCATATGATGAACTTGCTTTTCAGCTCACCCACACAAGACTTCAGAATCTTTAAGTTGAAAGTTACTACATTGCTATGGGGGGGGAAATGTGAAGTGTGTTGACAGAAAAAATGTGTTTATTTTGGCTCTACAAGTTCTCTGATGTTCTGAAGCTGAGGGCACGTAGGAGAGCTGCACTGAGCTAGCACAAAGGAACAAACAACTGATGCCTTCAGAAGTGCTGGCATCGAGATTTGTTGGCAAAAACTGGTGGAATGCCATTCTTCCCTCTGGTGTTAATTTTTTCAGAGGTACTTGACTAGGCCACTGTTTAGAAGTTGATTTAATTAGTTCAAACTTGTTAGTTCAAGGTATGAATACCTTTTAAAAACTATTTTCTTGAATGTATGTATTTATAAATAATTTTACAAGTGTTCACTGTGGGGAAAGTATTTATTTGTTTAGGGCAACTTTATAAGTATAGGATAAGAAATCTGAGAAAAAAAAATTGGATGCTTTTTTTATGTTACAAGGAAGAGGTTGGTGGAAGAAAAATAAATATGGAAGCCTCCAAACATGACTGCTGAGGCCAAGATAAAGTTCTTCTACTACTCTGTTCTATTTCTAAACACTGTTTCTGTGCTTTGGAAGAGTTAGCAATAAAAATCATAGAGTGGTTTGAACTGAAAGGACCTTAAATGTCATCTAGTTCCAACTCCCCTGCCATGGGCAGTGAAAAAAAATCCAAAGGTCAAATCCAGTATTCAGGTATAGCGCCTGTATTTGTGGGCCTTGAAGGGACATTGAGTCCATGGGGCCAAGGATATTGTAAAACTGGAGTTTAATGGCCATTGTTCATCTCATGTTTCCCCAGGCTTCTGAGGCTTAACAACACAAATTAAATTTCACACCAGCCAGCCCAAGAAGCCAGCATAATGTTTGGATTTAAATATCAAGCTCTGTTTTCAAGAACAGCTAAATATTAACTGGAGTGTACCAGCACTTCTGTATCTGCACTAGGGAAATAATTTCCACAAAGTGAAAACACAGCAACTTTGTACATGCTCTCTGAGAATAAAATTATTCAGAGTGTTTGACTCGGCATATACTACATGAGCTGGTAAAAAGTTGGAAAAAAGGACATAGCAATTTATTTTGCAGTATTGATACTTCCTTTATGAAAGTAGTATTGCAGAATTGCACTTCTGTAAAAAGGCAATGAGAGAACCCTGTCAACATATATCTGATAGAAATATGGAACTGGGAGTTTATAAATGCAAAATAAAGTTTTAGAACTGGTGAGTGAGATTTGCATGAATGTTTCCTCTTACTTCAAATATTTTTATATAGCACTGACAGCCACCCTTGTTCCTAAATATCCAGTAGTTAATTTCTAAGGTCAAAATTATTGGAGGAGGATATGCACATAATCACTGAAATACCAGCAGTGCTAGCAAGCTCAGTGCCTTTTGGAATGCTCTAAATTACGATTCTTCTTTATCCAGTATCTGGGGAGGGGGCAGCTGACTTAGGATTTAGGCTCTGAACAAATTTTAGCTCTTGCTAAACACAATCAGGGATAATGCCAGGGTTTTTTTTTTTTCTTTGTTTGTTCTTTTTTTTGTTTGTTTGTTTTTATTAAAGAGTAATACTTATCTGATCATTCATAAAATTTGGAGGATCTTCTTGTGAGGAGATTTTATTTCCCATTTTTCTTCTGTGGAGAGATTACCCTAGGTAATTCCTTATTTGTATATCTCCTATTTGCTGGCTTATGTCATTCCGTGTTCAGGACATCACTTACTGCAAATTCTCAGGAATCCAAATGTTTTTGCAATGCTCCCTCATGGGTACTCAACTCAGGATTGTGATCCCCTTCCAGTGGTACAGGAGTGAAAGTGAAAATGCTCCAAATATGGGTATTGTAATCCTGAGGGATCACTGAAACTCTGCCTCAAGGTAGAAAAGTATTTTCCACTCTTCTGAGGTTCAGACCATTCTTTCTAAGCTTGGATCTACAAGGGAAATACACAGAAAAGTGAGTGTTACATCCTAGAACAGAATTCTGAATTTTCCACCTGTCTGAAGTTGCTTCTCAGAAACAAAATCTTTGGCCAATATCCCGACTGTATCATTCTGTGAAGGATCCAAACTAGAATTTAGAACAGTTTTTCTTCATGACGTATATTTTACAGCAGGGTGGCAAGTTCATCCTTTTGGAGAAGATGTTTTTTTTCCAGCTCTCCCCATAAGAGTTGCCACTGAAGTAAAAAAATTTCCTTACCTAGAGGGACTTCTGCTATAAGGATTCAAAAACTGAAACAAATAGAATATCTGAGTTTTTATGTTTAGATCCAGGTCCAGACACTAGGATGTAAAATTATGCTACCTTCAGATGTGGCCTCAAAAAATACCCTGCTGGGAAAGATAAACTGTCTGAGAACCAGCTTCAAATTTCAAACACTACCTCTTCATTACATCTATATTTTTAATTTTCTTTAACCAGAATGGAAGGAATAGAGTGCACATATTAATAAGTAGCAAATTTCTGCATGTTATGGCAACCATCTGTATAGGGAAGGGCTTTTGGGCTTTTTAAATGAGGTTTAATAACCAACAGAGTCACGTATACCTCCATTGCTAAGTCTATGTATTTAAGAGATGTTTGAGGCCAACAGCAGCTGCTGCAGTGATGAAAAAATGCACACATATATACACACACATATATAAAATTCTGAAATCCACAATTGCTTCATTAACGTTATTGAAGGCATAAAATAGGTTTTAATTGTATGGCTGATTTCCCACAGCAATTTAATGGGGAAAGAATTTGGCAGAAATCAAAAGCTGTAAAATTCACGTTGTTTGTTTGTGAAGTTAGCAGTGAGCTAAATCCTTCAGCTATTACTTAGGCAAAAATCCCATTGAAGTGCATTGAAGTGAACTTCAGTTTCCCCTGAGGACTAAGGTTTGCAGCATTTTTCTGAAAACAAACAGTAACGTTCAACCTTAGGGAAGCTGTCATGATCAGAGAGCCCTAAGGCAAGGACACTGTTACTCTAAATTTAAAACATTTTTCTTTTTTTAGTTTTCTCTTTTTTCCTTTTTTTTTTTTTTTTTCTCCTGTCATTCTTTCCAGTGTGACAGATGCAGCAATTTAGGGAAACAGCTCGAGATTGCATGGACATTTATTTTGATTAACAATACAGAAACAGTTGATTTCCATAGGTGGTGGATTTTAAAACGTTTTCAGTTGAAAATATCAAACATTTCTCTGAAATGAATAACTAAATAGCTGATAGCATGATATCTGTTCCTATTTTAGGCTTCCAAAGCCAGAGGCACTTGAACACCCATGTAGGATCCTAGGTGCTCATGGAGACTGGGAAGCTGGAAAGACCTAAGCCATATAAGATCAATTGCTCCTGGCACTTAAAAGGCTAGTAAAAACAGGTTATAATGTTTACATGACTTTTTATGGGTCAGAGTTTATTATAGCTCCTTACTATGGCCTACAGCAGTGGAGCATTTTACAAGGCTTTTGCTGTGCTTGACAGATATGTTTCAGTGAGTTTGCCAAGGCAGGCTATTTCAACTGAGCCCCTAACATTTAAAGATTTCCAAAATTCTCTTTGCAGTGAAAGATACTTGGAAATTGGACAATATGAAACCAAATTGGATTGGACACAATTCATGACAATAAATAAACCCTGTGACTACTAATCATAAGAATGTTTATACATGTCAAAAGATATTATATGCTGCGCTCAAAATGCTGCATTGAAGCACACAGTGAGGGCTAAAAAGTTAAGCTATCAAAAATCAGGGAATGCTAGAATGAAACTTGTTTTCTTAATCCCTTTCATTCCTTTAAAAATAAAAAACAAAACAAATTTTTGACAGTATTGTCTTTCTCACTTCCATGAGTGCTCTTTTCCTAAACAGCTTATGCCCTTTTCTTGGTTCAGTTATTGACCCATGCCTCATCTGTTGTACACTATTCAAGCTATTCTCAACACTGATTTATTGATTATCTCACAGAGTCCTCTATGTTACTTGTAGGTATAATACCTGAACACATTACAGTAGCCCACAAACAGTCATGGTGGAGACAAATTTTCTGGAATAAAGTGTGGTGCAAGACAAAGATTAAAAAAAAAAAAATAGCAAGAATTGTTTCTCTGTGAGAAACAGAGAAGGAAATAAATTGTTTAAGGAAGAAGTATTTCCTGGACACTTCATTTTTTGTTAATCTAATATTGCATCTTTTCAGTAAGTATTTGTTATATGCAGTGTAGTGTAATGAAAGAGTTGGTAGAGCGCTAACGAGACTTTGAAGCATAATTCAAGGTAATAAGCCTGGCATATAAAACAGAGTCAGGATCTCCATGTTTTTCTGCCTAGTCTCTGTGTCCTTTTACCTTTCTTTTTCCTAGATAGCATGTTTCTCCAAAATTGAATTACTTCCAGCCTGAAAGCACAACTTCCTAAAGTTATACTTATTGTTATACCATTGAAACTGGAGATTAAGGAAGTGGATTTTCTCATATATGTGCAGTTCATCCTTCTGTTTCTGGTTATAAACTGCTTAATAGAACTTGGCCAGTGAAAATCAGGGGATGATTTTGTTCCTCTGTGATAATTCAGTAACAGATGGGAAATTTTAGCAGTTTTGATTGACTGAGAACTACCATAATTTGTAACTGTCCTTATATATTTATTCACAAACTTCAGTAGTTCATCATCCATTTTTAGCAAATTTCAAATAAAAATGAGTAGGGTCTTCTGAAAATATTGGTGACAAAGGAGTCACCAGACAAATTAAACTCATAGCCTGTTTAAACCCCAGTTTTAACCTGAAATATGTTGCTTCCTCACCCTCAGTGTTAACAATTCTTTCTTTGTGAAATTTCAAGTGGAAGCTCTGATAACACATATTGCTTGTAGCCAGAAAGCTGACTTTCATTAAAAACAAACTGCCACACCATACCATACAGTAGCATTTTACTGAGTTTGAAGTATCTGGCTTGTTAACTCTATTTAAGCAGCTGCTATCTCACTTCAGTCTGATCACAGGACTGTTTGAAATGAAAATAAAACTTGCTTTGTTTACAGACTTCTTTTAACTACTGTGGATCAAGAATTGTTTGTTCTTTCTGACAGCTTTTACAGGCTTTTGTTATATTTTATTCTCACTGTGATAGATGCTGGTAATTTTCTACTGGGTTTTTCTAAGTCTTTTTTCTACCAGCCACACCACAGGGAGCTTATCAGAAAAGACTGATCTTTCCTAATCTACTACCCCATACCATGTGCCCTTTGGAGCAGGTATGCTTTCATATCACAGTGTTCAATATCATATACTGTTTAATAAACAGTTTCTTTTTAGTTTGTGGGGTTTTTTCCTTTTTTTTTTCTTTCAACTTCAAAGTAAAACAAATCTTATTTGCACATGTTTAGACAATTACATTTTCTGTTGATGCCAGCAATACTGGTATCACCTCAAAGACTAATTTTAACTGGCCTAATAATCTTTTTTGCCTACTGTGACATTTTCTCAGATGTGATGTCATCTTTTAACATTTCTGGTGTTGAATAAAGAAAATATGAATTATATTGACATTATACTGAAGATTAATTAGGTTCTATTTCCTAATTTTAGGATTTTTATTTCATTTTTGAGTGACATTTCAGATCAAATTTACTGAAATAACTACCCATGAGACTATATCAGTGAATCTAAGATTTAAATAAGGATGCAATACAAGCAATGCTGATTAATTCATTGTATCTTAATTTTTATTTTAAAATACTGTTTTTTCCTGCTTTATTAAAAAGATAGAAATCAGATAAACAGTGATTTTTAGGTGAAACCTCATAAAGGTCTAATCAAACAGTGCCTTTTTTTATGGTAAAAATTACAGCTCCTTAAAGGTGCATGAAAAGCTGTCTATTCCTGCTGTTTTAAGACCAAGGCTTAATATGAGCTTTGAGATGAAGCAATAAAATAATGAATCAATTATTACACTTTTGAATAATAGTAACCATCTTTTCATAACCTGTATCTTTTTTCTTTTACTTCTTATGACTACTATTATTTCCTGGGCAACTATTATTAGAAAAATGCAAATTTAAGTGTCTAATAATAAATTTCTCCAAAGGCAAGATTCGAACCTTTAAATCACACATAAATCTCTAATTGCAGCATGAATATAGGGAGCATTTTCTTCCAACAAGGAGAACATCACATCAACTTTAGATATATAGTAAAAATAATGGAATGCACATCAGAATTTGAATAGAAGGAGTCGGTAAAAGTTTGATGTGAGAATAATATGTATGGATTCTAAATACCTAGAGAAATATATTTTCAATGAATATCTGTGGTTACAGTACATTGTGGAAACTAATATATATAATGTGCTAGTAGAAGAAAATTGTCTGCTAATTATCTTTGTAGTTATTGTAATTATTATATTGTAATTAGTATGACTTCAATTGTATCTCTAGAATGTCGGGTTGTACCAAAGGCTTATAGAGAGCCAGCATAATGCTGAGGTTTTTGCCACATTTTGTGTATTTCAGAAGAAATTTCAGCATGATCTTATACAATCAGATGATCTGAAGGTTGTTATACTACACTGAATAAAGGAAAAAAACCTAGAATGCCTCCTGTCCTTGTAAAGATCTTGCAGTTCCGTCTGCTTGTTCTGAAAATTTATCTGTATGTAGCTACAGTCTGGGATAAACAATATTGCTGCATTTTAAAATAAACTGACCCAAGTTTAGTGCTAGAAGTTTAGTCCCAGGAGTTCCCTGTTGCAACTCCTTCAGTCTACAGCAACTAGATATTTTCATAGTTCACATTTTAAATTTATAATTCTTTTATCAGAGGCAAAATATTGTAAACCAATATGGTGAGTGTGGAAAGATGACTGGGGGTAAAATCAAAAGAAACTGAGAGGTTATATTCACGTACTAACATAGATTCTAACA
The DNA here is from genome assembly GCF_001522545.3 of Parus major. NCBI lineage: Eukaryota > Metazoa > Chordata > Aves > Passeriformes > Paridae > Parus > Parus major. The sequence continues at coordinate 35,745,196 of NC_031768.1, forward strand.
GTACAGAAATTATAGGGTAAAATACAGTTTTTGGGCCCTGGCTAGAATGCAGTTGGCAGCTCAGAAACTGCTCCATGATGATTCTCCACACCCACAATGTGTATCCATAGCAGCTGGTAAGGAGGATGGAATGGAGGAGGGTGGACCAGAGAGGGGACACCTCAGCCAGGCTCTGTTGAAATCCTTGCATGGAGGGGAACTCAATGGTATTTTGCAGCTGAGAAATATGCTTGTGCAGTTCCATCTTCCACATGAGGTTTTCTAACCTAGGAGGTTGACTATTAAGTGATGTTTCAATAGATGAAGAACCACTTAAAAAAGCCCAAAAACAAACAAACAAACAAGCAAAAAAGCTTTTTACAGTTCAGTGTGACCTTCCTCTCACCTACATGCAATTCAGAATCCTCCTTGATTCTAGAACAGAAGGCAGTTGGATTCTTCCCTCAGAGAAAGATTAAACTGTAATCAACATATTGGACACAAGGATTGATTCTAGGATTAGCAACATTAGAGGAAGTTTTGCTTGAAAAAACTTTAGGCACCAACAGAGTGAATTTCAGGGACATGAATGTATTTTCAGATGGTACTGAAAATTTAAATTTCAAGTCTACTGAGTTTGCTGAATCTAAGAGGCGTCATATATGCCAGCTGACACGCTGGATGCTGTTGGCTTCAATTAAAGGATAATATTTATAGCTGAGAATTCTATATGCAGGAATTAATGGATTTTTCATGTAATTAAATGACACAGTGAAAGCAGGTATATGACAGCAGTAAAGCTATTTAGAGAAAACAGTATAAAACTTCTTCAAAAGAACAATGGTTCAAGGGAGAGAAATAGATGAATTTGGAGCGACAGGCTGTATAAATAACAAAATATCAGTCAGTTTGCTTAGAAATGTAATGTATTTTCTTTGCCATTATAGTTTTACAGATACCTAATTTCCCCTCCTCATCTATCTGCATGTATATCTACACACTCACCACACACATAACTGTATGTGCATTAGTCACTCACTAATGTGAAGTGTGAAGCCTACCTGAAGATATCTCATTGGAAGAAATTTTCCAGATCTCAAGACACAGGAAAGAGGTTACCACTACCAGAAAACAGGGCTAGTTTCTTAGAAAGCCAAACAAAAAACCCAAAAAACCCCCAAACAAACAAACCCCCCCCCCCAAAAAAAAACCACAAAAAACACCCAACTAACAAACGAACAAACAAAAACCCACAAAAAACCAAAAAAACCCAAACCAACAAACAAACACCCCAAAAAACCCCAAAAACCCAAAACCCAAAAATCCCCAATCCCACAGTATTTGGACACTAAATATTCCTTAGAAAGGAAAATATGGATTAAACTTGTCCCAGTGTCATCTAAAACATCTACTAAAGTACTATCAGAACTTATTTAAGCACTAAACGACTGGTTGCAAAACAGCATTGACTCATCCAGTCAAAAATCTCTTTCTTTCTCTTCAATTTATGTAAAAAAAAAAAAAAATTGAAAAAATACATAGAGGAGGAAAAGTCAAAAGTAAAAAGCTGAATAGTTAGACAATATCCATCTGAGGCAGAAGTCTGTAATCCCATCTAAATTTGGATCTATCAGACTTCCTGAACAGCTCAAATCAAATTTTGGAGGACTAAATCATATCAGTTTGCTTTCATGATGCTGCAAAGGGAGAAAAAATAAAATTCGTCTAATAAAAAGTCTTAATGATTGAAAAAAAAGGTAAATATACTGCTAAAATATAAAAAATATGCTATAAAATGTATGCTTCTCTCTGCCCAGCTACCCTGCAGCTAATGAATCTGTCACAATTGTAGTGTTCAAAGATGAATAGTTTTGGATTTAGTACCAATGGTTTTTATTTTATGGCTACAGTCTGGTTTTTGGGATTTTGCTTTGCTTAGCTGAATAATTTAATTTTGAAAGGTAGGAAAAGGGAACTATTTCATGCTATTTCCAGGCTGCTTCCACAGAGTGCCACTTTCTTAAACAGCATGTGAACTGCTAAAGAAATATTTTGAGGCACTTGTGCAGTTACAGCATCGGCTCATGGTGCTGCCAAATTGCACATAAATGGTTTCCTGGGACATGAGACAAAGTTAGTCTTGCTGTAGAGAAACATTTGTTTTCATATTCTACATATTCCTTCTTTTAGTTTGGTTGATACCTTTTATATGGTTGCACTAGTATTCCTTTTATTTGACTGGTGTTTTCTGTATATGAATTAATGACATTATATAAGACTCTACGGAATTAGATTTATGAACATTTCATAAAATAGTTCCAAAAATTAAAGATTTGTAAAAGAAGCTTCACGTGAAACTCATGTTGTTACTCATCCTTCTGCTATTAGGCAAGGGAAAATGAGAATTAAAGAATAAAAAGCAATTTGTGGAAAGTAATACAAGTACCATACCCAAGATGAATAATGACTAGCCACTGACTTTCTTGGATAACCAAAGAACTGTAGCTCATTTATAATCTACAGGTTTAAAGACCGGTTCTCTCTCTAGAAAGTTTTAAAAAGACACTTTTCCTCTAAGAAATCCTATCACACCTTCTTAAATCTTTCCTTCGCAAAGAAACCAACCTCCTCCCTACACTATGAATTAGCTGTCAAAGTAATCTCTTCTCAAAAGCATCTTTTGTCCTCAATCTCCCTTTAGTAAAATTATCAACTGTTTGAAAAACCTTAAAAAATTTTTTCCTGCAGAAGTGTATTATAGGGCAAAATCAGTGTTCCCTTCAACTAAGGCATTTCCAAGCATATTTTATGGCTAAAAACACCATTGTGGACACAAATAACATTGCACAATGTGAAAACAATGCAATACACTAATATTACTGTTGCACTACTTTTCAATCTTTGAAAGCAGCAGAAAGTAGAGTTTAATCCATTTTAACAGGAAATTCCATCATGTATATCCTGAATTTTGATCTTCTCTGTCCATATTATTTTTTTTTTTCATTGCCTTTGCAGGTCTAATCCAAGTAATATATGTAAGATTCTAAGAGTTAAAAGAAGCAAATGGGCATATGGTCAAACATGATGGAGGACTGTCTTTATTTAGATTTTGACTACAGCTTTTCTAGCATATTTCAAAAAGGTAAAAATATAGAGATAGATTCTCTGGAATTAGGTATATTACCCTTTCCTTTTATTCTTTCTGAAGCATGTGAAGGAAAATGCTACTCAGGAAATGCTGTAGAAAAGAAATATTTTATCATTACTGATTTTTATTCCTCACGTAAAACATTTGCTCTCTTAATATTTCCAGTATTTATGTCTTCCTCTGTTCTGTTTAGACTTAATTTAAGGCTAAAATTATTGGAGTTTGGTGAATATAGAAGTTACCAATATCTCTTACAAATTATACTAGTGTTCTACTACATCTGGCTTTATGTGTTCTGTTTCTGGGGAACTGAAAACAGTTGCATGAGTTTTGGTTTAAAGTGCCAGTTTTCACAAAGGGAATACCCAGTTAAATCTATGTTGTCGTATATAGAAGTTTAGTTACAAAGGAACTGAGTCATCATTTTGTGTAAAATTGGAATGCAAAGGTTTTGAGAATTAAAAATACTTGTTTGTCAACTTAGTCACTAGTTGCATATGTGGATATTACAGGTAACAGTAAGGAAATATCCTGCAAGGAGTTCTGACAGGTCAGGATGGCGAGTCTAAATTTCAACACATGCCATTCTTTGTATGTAGCAATTTCTTTTAATTCCCAGCTATGTACACAGTGATGTATAGACTCAATACATTGACATAATGAAATTATTAGACACTTTGATTTCAAGGAGCGCAGATAACCAAGAGGGTTTCCTCACTTTCAAATTTTTCCACTGGTGCTCAGCTTTAATTTTTGGAATTTGGGATGATTCATTGTTGGATAAGAGGAATTAATTTACATTCTTCTAATTGAAATTTCTGAATGGCATATAATTGTATACAGAAATTTAGATACTGTCTAACACTTAGCAGCAGTGTTAGATGGTGTCTAGGCCAATTGTTACTCCCTGATTACAAGCTATGATGGACTGAGTGAAAATTATGATTTAGTTTGTTTCCAGAGTCTTGCATTGTGAGAAATGGTTCCATAAAAACATAAGGTATATCAAAGCCTGAGACATTATATGAAAAATTGTGATTTCTATTCCATGTTTTGAGTGTGTTTTGTATATTTTTCCATCTGGTTCTCAAAGTTTCATAAAAATTATGTTTTGCTGCTTTCTCACACAAATTATGTAGATTGTTCCTGCTTCATATCTAGCACTTAGCTTCAAAAATTGCCAGGCAGTAAAAGTTCATGGAGGAGGGAAGAAACTAATCCTATAGGATAAAGCTTTTCTTAATTCTACTTGCCTGTATATCACCAGCTTATACTGCTTGGGCATTTCATTAACGGAATTTAATGGTTCTCCCAATATATGAAGTTCCATCTGTTCTGAAATCCAATTAAGATTGCTTGACAATGAAATATCCTTTTTTCATTAATTATTATTTACATTTTTATTGTTATCTTCATTATATTTATTTTATTAGTCTTTGAATTAAATAAAAAAAAGCACCATTTTATGCTGCTAACATCTTGATAGTTTTAGCTGGTATTAAAGAAAAAATCAAGGGCTCCCAAAATGGAATGTTGTTTTTTCCTTGCACTTACTTGAAATTTAAGGAAAGAAATTTCAGAGGGCTTGACCATGCATTCTGTGCATTGACACAGGAAAATGTGCAAGGATATGTCATGGTTTAACCCCAGCTGCTGGCAACTGAGCCCCACAGAGTCCCTCCCTCCCTCCCTCCCTCCCTCCTCTTGGGTGGGATATGAAAGAGAATCAGGACAGTAAAACGGAGAAAACTCATGGCTTGAGATAAAGACATTTTTATAGATAAAAAAAAAGCTGTGCACACAAGCAAAACAAATAATTACTGCTTTTCACATGCAGGTAGGTATTCAACCATCCCCAGGAAAGATGGACTCAATCATGTGTAACAGTAATTTGAGAAGACCATTTCCATGACTCTAAACATTCTCTCATTCCTTCTGCTTCCCAACAGGTTTTATATGTTGAGCATGGTACCATATGGTATGAAATGTCTCTGTGATCAGCCATCCAAATTGTGTATCCTCCCAACTCCTTGTGCATCCCCAGCCTGCTCCCTGGTGGGGTTGGGTGAGAGGCAGAAAAGGCCTTGAATCTGTACAAGCTGCCCACCAACAGCTAAAACTTAACTGAGTTATCAATAGTTATCAATGGCTCCAAAAAGTTGGTAACAAAGCAAAGGTCCTTTGACTTCAACTACTGCCTACTCAAAGTTTTCTAATATTTCTTCCAGTTTGTGCTGTGAAAGGTCTTATCACTCTCTACAAACACCCGAAAGAAAGGTGTAGCCAGGTGAAGGTCAGTCTCTTCTCCCAGGCATCCAGCAGTAGGATGGATGCAGTCTTAAACTGCACAAGGGGACGTTTAGGCTGGACACCAGGAAGAAGAAGTTCTTCACAGAAAGGGTAATTGAGTGCTGGGATGGGCTGCCCAGGGAGGTGGTGGAGTCACAGTCCCTGGAGGTGTTTAGAAATGACTGGATGTGACATTCAGTGCCATGGCCTATTGACATGGTGGTGTTCAGTCACAAGTTGGAGTCAATTATCTAGGAGATCTTTTTCTATCTAGTTGATTCTGTGATTCTATGATCTTCTCTTCAATATTTTGGATGATAAAAATTGCACTGTACATCCCACTGCTATTTTTTTCTCTATAAAACTTTTCTGTGTTGCTTTCCTTTTTTTTTCCCAATAAAACTTGAAGGGGCGGTCAGGGAGGCTGTTTGCAATTTCCTTGGTATAAATGTAAGGAAATTAATCACTGCTTCCCGAGTTTGTCCTCTTGTTTTTGGTTTTTCTTGGACTTTTTTTGTGAGTGCAGATGTGGTAGTTTTAGAAAATTTGGACACACAATATATTTCAGAGTATAATTTTCCTGAAAGAGAAGTACTTTTCCCAACTTACTGATGATGAATAAATGTTCAGAAAAGTCAGATGATTCATCCTCAGAACTAGTCATTGATTCAAGAACAGAACTGATTAGCTCCCATTTTTGTGTCTTATCTGCTCCCTGTTTTCATAGAAGATTGTTATTGACATTGTCTGAAGTGTAATGTATGAAATGAGACAGCAAGAAGAATGAATAGTTTAGTGTTCCTAAATGGATAGGGGCCAATGACTTAGACAAATTTGCTAAGATAAGATTTAAGATCATGTTTTATGAGAGTGCAATTCTAGGGAAAAGTAGGCATAGTATAGCATAACACTGTATAATTCCATGCTGAATACCTGGATCAGGTACCAGAGCAGATCCATACACACAGACTATGGACACATCTAGACACATCTAGACACATAGCAGCAGTCCTTTAGAAATGCAAATGCTTAAGGATGGAAAAGCTAAAAATAAGGAAATAAGAGGAAGTGTGATGCACAGAATTGTGGAGTGGAAAATGACTCACCTATTAACAAGACAATGCACTCACGTAATGAAAGTTAAATTCTAAAGGAAAAACACCTAGTGTAGCCTTTACTTTTGTATGACATGCTGGACTGATAGATTTACCTCAGTAGGGTGACAGATCATGAAAATTGAAGTTAAGGGGTAGGAAATGTGCCATCTGAGATCAAGAGCAGGTCAACAGGATCTTGAAAGAGACCCTTCAGAGGTCTCTCTTCCTGCTATTACATAGGAGGAGATATGGACAGAAAATAACCTTGAACATAGGATGGTGACTCCCAAGATAAGAGAGCTTGTTATATCTGGCAGTGGAAGAAAGACTTTTTTCTGCTTCTAGATGTGCATTCGCAAAAGAGATATAGAGATACAGAGATTTGGTGTCAAAAAACCTCTGTCATTTTTCTTCTAATCATTCAGTTTAGGTCAGTTTCCTGGCTGTCATAAATAAATAATAATAATAAAAAATTAAATAAATAAGTATTAGAATACAGGGATGTTCCACTTAACACTCTTTGTTGGCAGAATTTTTTTCTTTTTAAATGGAAGTAAGTTGAAATAATTAGTATTGGCAAGGCTATGAGAGAAAGGCAGACATTTTTCTGTGTCCTCAGAAGCCACTTGGAAAAAAGGCACCTGGCCATTGATAAATGTTTTGAGCAGATAACTACTTAGTTCAACAAAGAAATAGAAGATAAAAGGTTTATGAATCAAAAAAACAGAGAAGAGAATGCAGAAGGATTTGTACAAGGTTTTGAAGTGGGAGGGAGATATTCTGTGTGCTTGATCAAAGTTGAGAACTGGGAAGAAAAGATTATCAAGGGTAATGATGAAACACTGATGATGAGTCAAACAGGATACTAAAGGCATAGAATCTTAATTAAGCTTATGTAGTAACTTAGTATCTTAACTAAAGTTAAGGTATAAATTATAAAAATACTAGTCTTAAATGCATGGAATGTCCACTGAGAAAACTCAGGCAGATAGAGACTAAATGTATGGCTGAAACAGCTATGAAGTCCAAGTGCAGATTTAAAGTCATAAAAGTGAAGAGAGGCTGATTTCAGTGCTATTTTCTCAACAACAGTACTTACCAGGAAGGTCACAAAATTGCTGGGCAGGACATGAATGCTGAGTGTAAGAAAACAACCTGACCATGAGGAAAAGGTAGATGCTGAAATCAGATACTTGAGAAAGAACTGAAGAGCATACTTTAGTCAATACAGATCAAGAGGAGAACAGCCCAGAAACTAAATATGAGGTAGTTTTCTGGACTAGAATGTGACACATACACAGTTTTTTTCTGGTTATAAGTTTCTAGGCAAAAAGAGTTCTGTGTCTGCAGTTCTGTAAAGGAAGCCTGCTGGTGCTTCATAATGAGATAGGTGGAAAGAAAAAAAAAACAATCTAAGAAACTGGCTGTGTGCAGAAGATAATAAATGGTACTGAAAAGGTTAGAGAGAATCATTCATTGATTGTTTTTGGGATCAATTTTACTTAATATTTTAATTTCATTAATGACCTTGGAACAAGTAATAAAAATGTGCTGATGACATATGATAAAGTACTGCCCACATGATAGAATATCAATGTAGGTAATGCATAGGATGGTGCTAAGAGACTGAAAATTATAACTGGAATGAAATGTAATAATACTAAATAGATCATGAACTTAAACATTAATTATAAGACTGCTGTGTATAAACTAAGCTAAATTGAAAAACTGTAAGAACAAGACCTTTTATTAATTCATCACAGGATATCTGTGAATAATGTTTGTGATATCATGAAAAGCAGAACAAGGACTGTATTAAAAAGCATATTTGTGTGACTGATAAGAAAATTTTAATATCACTCTGTAAAGCTGTTGGCTTCTGCTCTACACAGCAGAATCCAGAAGAAAACATGTATAAGAACATATCCCACAAGGTTAAAGGAAGAGAAGATCAGACCGTACAAGAGGAGGCCAAAAAATGGGCTAGTTTGACACAACTGGGAAATGCTTTCAATGCATGTAAGAACAATCATGTTTCCATATATAAATGCAGACAGAAATATGAAGAAAAAAATACTGGTTATCACAGGAATATCAGTTAAATGTGAATTTAGGATTGATGTTAGTGGAAATTTTGACTGCTAGTAAATTCAAAGAACAGCAACATAGCGAGACCTTAAGAAAACAGAAAATATTCTTAAACAATTATAAGTGGGGACTAAATAGAAGGGTTTCACATCAGGAAGAATAATTCCTTTTCTTTTATGGAAATCCACAAAATTATTGCATAACTAAATTTTTTACCTTTTAAAATTATGAAATCTACTATGGAACATCACTCTTACTCCATATTTGTAATGGACATTGGTAGAATGTTTACATAAATTATGTGAAATAAAAAAAGAAAGGTGAGAAATAACATAGCAATAATTCAATGGTTCGGAGAGTCTGCAATTTGTAGATTTCCCCCCCAGTTTGACTTCTATTCTTATTCCTGCTAATAAGCAGCAGGATTTCAGCAAAACTAACTGCAGCTTATTTCTTATGATCTGTGGGGCTTTTAAATTATGTCTACGAGATTTTTTTGTTAGTTTTTGTTTTGTTTTGTTTTGTTTTTGTTTGTTTGAACAAAATATCATGTATTAGCATTCTGAAGCTACTTCCAAAGCCAAAACTTCACACCTTGAGAAATTTACTTGAGTGGTGGCTTCACTGTGAGCTTAGCAACACAAGAAACAGAAATGTTGGCTTGAGCACTAAAACTGGATGTAGTTTTTCTAGAAAATGTCTTCACTTTTCTACATACAATCCTCATACTGTTGTCCAGAGAAGCAAAGTTGCTTATCTGTAAGATTGTTTGATTCAGGTAGGAAAATGCATGATTCAGAACCATAATAACACATGCCCAATTTTCATATTCTGTGGCAGTTTTAAAATTCAGATATAAAACAATCATGAGCCACAGTATATTATGGGCCTATTTAATAATAACACATTATTGTCCATGACAATTATACTGGAAAAAAAAATTCCATTTAATTTTAGGCAGAATTCAAAGACAAATTCCCTAATATGACATGTTCCCTTGGATATAAATCCCAGTCCTCCTTATCCAACTCAAACAAAGCTTCATCTGAAGTTTGTCCCTTGGATCAGTCTCCATGTTCACGAGTATTAGAAACTTCTGTATAAATATAATGGCTTTGATTTTTGTTAGTAATGTTATTTTAAAACAAAACTTTAATTTCCTCATGTGGCATATTTCTTGTGGTGTAATATATGAAAAATAATGTTATAATAGAGGCAAAAAATACATTTCTATTTCAATGAAAAAATGACATGTGCCAACTATGAACATAACTAGACCAATTTATGTATAGAAACAAAATGCATTCTCTCACACTATGTATTATTTTTCCACCTGTTTGATTTAACCCCATTTAAAGGCCTGTACATCTGACTCAATAATTTTTTAACATTATTTTGTTAGTGCAAAATGCACTCATTATTGCTTTAGCATTTATATTTTTACAACTCTTCCTTTTACTTTTCCACAGGAACAAAGTGTCAATAATACTTAATATTTTCCTATGGTGTCCCTAAAAATGCACAATATATTAAAATATACCATTATAGATAATGCAATATACAAAATGAGGGCACATATTCATGTTATAAAAATTAGATAGAGTTAATAGATAAAAGCAGCTTTTAAAAAAAGAAAATTGCATATTCATTATGGTTGGAAATGTATTAGCTTGAAGGCATATGAAGTTATATTCCCAGCTTCAAATATTTTATTGTATTATCTTAAGTAAATTCTAATTAGTTGTATTTGCCATAACTTGTTTTCTTTTTTAAAGTGGAAATTTAACTCACTGTTATCTTCCCCCTTAACCTACAGCTTAACAGGGTGGAGAATCAGCCAAAAAAACCCAACAAAAAGCTTCAGGTATTAGTTACTTTTAAGAAGGCTACAGACCTGAGCTGGGGAAGAGAAAGAAGGGGAAATGAATTCAAGAAGCAGGGAAACAAGTTCTTTCTTATAGGATAATCTGGCATCCAGATATGCATCTAAACGTTGTGAGATTTAATAGAAACATTTGCCTAATGGAAACCTTTAGAGTAAGGTTTTGTCTGGCTGGTTGGTTAGTTGGTTCCTTATTTTCATTCTGGTATAGAAAGAGAAGGGGAAAGGGAAGGAGGAGGGAAAAAGAAAAAGGAAAAAGTAGACAAAAAGCAAAGGCAAAGTCCTAATTATTCTCATTAGTCCTTACTTTGACCCTCTAAAAGCAAACAATTTCACAATGTGGATTGGACTATTACAGGAGACACTTCTTTAGAGATGTAAATCAACACAACTTATTATTTACATCCTACAGTGAACTGTAGGAACTTGTTAAGAATTGTGAAGATGCATAAACTGTCTTGACTGGAATTGTGAAGGTTTTTTGGGGAATGACATGACATACAGGCATTTTAATGCCAAGTTTAAACAAATGGCAATTTTGAAAATCCTAATAGACAGAATCTTCATCATATTAAACTGTTGACCATGTAGTACCGACCTCTGATTATGGCATATAAATTAAGCTCAGGCTTCTGGTTGAAGGTGTGAAAAAATATGTGGAAATGTAGTGATACAGTGTTTCTGAAAAGAAAAATAATACAGGAATGCAGTCTGAAGTTTGGACTGGCACAATTTCGTGGAAAAAAGATGATCAAAGAGTTAAAGCTCCACAATCTATTCAGCACATAATTCATAATACTGTGGTATTTGCCTGGCTTCATACTTAAACACATACTTAGGATTTATTTAAATGAAATGTATCTTTTTGCCAAATATAGGTCAAGAAACTAATAGCATGATATCCAGATCTGACTTGGAACTGTGTGAAATTTTGAGTTCTTCCATCTAGATGCAAATACCAGCATCCAATAGGAAGGAATATCCCCCATATTGCACACCCTCTTACAGTATAAATACAGAAAATTGTTGCATCGAGAATCCTTGCAAAGCAAGTTTCAGCCCAGCACACAATTTTCTTTAGTACAGAGAGAGTACATAATCTGAGCTGGAATAATTCCTTAAAAATAAAAATAATTGTATTATTTATGATAGTAAGATCAGAAGTGGTCAGCATATGCATACAGGGAACCAGATAGGTTGAAAGAATGAGGCGACAGGCAAAAGAGGAAGTCTAGGCCTTAACAACAGAAAAAAATTTGAATCCTTGAAACTGAATTGCAGAGCCAATTTAGATGTACCCTCAGTGGCTTTAACAAAAAAATCTTCCATATGGAAATGAGAGAAAAGATTCAGAGAGATAAAGCATCAATTTAAAATTGAGCTTTCCAGTTAATCATGTAAGAAGAGATTTATACTACAAAACCTAAATATTGGATGATATCCCACTTTAAGAAAGAGCATGCTGTAATGATAAAAGAATATTATAAAAAAGAGAGATGCAGACCAGAGCTGCTGTGTTTTCACAAGAACATTTCAATTGAGCAAAATCAGGAAAAGTCGAAACTGATAAAAATAAAGAAAATATCTGTATTTTCTCTTGATTGGTGCTTAGGTTCTGGAATGCATTGCTGTTGACTGAGAAAAGAGAGGCTTTGCAAGATTTAGAGCACAATCATTGGATAAAAGGGATACATAGGGTAATATTTTGGAAACCTCATGCTACTGAAGCAAGACCTTCTCCAAATAAAAAAGAGAAAAAAGAGACAATTGCATGAAAGATATTGGAAATAAACTGCCACACATATAGAATGGTTGGGAGCTAAACTTCTTTCCATGATGAAGAAACATATTTTAATTGGGCATATTCCTATCCTTTGTGGTACAGAAATTTTTGAGTCTGCGTTGATTTTTGATTCTCCTTTAATGCTGATATGATAGAATCTGAACTTTCTTCTCCACAAATGTATAGATGAACATTTTTCCAGGGATACTGAGGAAACTGAAAGAAGAATGCACACATGGAAAGCACAATAAGTAATTGTGTGCAAGCATCTATTTTTGAACAGCTAGATTAACTAGAAGTTGGATAAAGTCTCTCTGATACAATTCTGAGGGAGATCCAATATATACATTGAAGTACTGATTGATGGTAGAGACTTTTAAAAATCAACTCCTCCTTCTCTAAACCTAGAAAAGGAAGCAATCTATCTGCTTTTGGTCTATACCAAGAAAAGCAAATGACAGAGGTCTGTGCAAAATCAGACATAATTTCTTGGGCGTGTCGTTCAGCACTCTCAGCATTAGTCAATAACTCTCGCCAATAATCTCACTTTTCTTCAATTTCCTTCCAGAGTGTGTGTTTCCCTGTAAAAAGTATAAAGACATTCTTGCATTGGCTTCTAAATTGAGGTCACAGGGGAGGTGTAACAGCTTTGGATACTTTAGCAGTAGAGACTAATGAGCACTCAGTGTCCATTGGAAATTGATGCTATTTGTCCATATCTAAGGTTCATTTGAAAGTTCTTCTGGAAATGTCTTCCCTTGGGTGACAGTAACATGTGAACAAATATTTTCTCTGTAAATGTAGTAATTGCAGTTTGTAAAATGCTGGAACATAGGAGTTTTTGTTAACTGTTTCAAGTAGACAATATACATAGGTCTGTTTATTAAAGGGTGTTTTAAAAGCTCCAGGTGCTCTGTAGGATCACCTGAGTTATAGCTGCAAATGATAGTGATTTAAACAGTCAAATTTAAACAGTCAAAAAATTAAAGAAGTAAATCAACACCCCTCAAACTGCCAAAAGACCTTGCTCAGTATATTTTTCCCACACTCAGAAAGTCAAGCTGTTCACAAATAATGAGTGTGTACTAACTGCTTTTATTCCTGCTAAAGTAATCTGGATTGCAATCCATTTTATGTTATGAGGAAAGAAAAAGGCCTCATGATCTGGCTTTACAGTGCAACTGGTGCTAATTATGCAAAACATTTTTAGGATCCTACTGACTTACATAACACTACAATTGATCCCAAGAGCTGATTAGAATCTGACTTGCATAATTTAAGAAAGAGATGAGATAGTCAAATCAGGAAAAAAAGAATAATTTCCATTTGATACCATATTTATGCAGCAAGTATACTTCCAAAATTATATATATATATATATATATATATATATATATGATCTATTTAAATTTTTTAAGTATTTTAAAGCCTTTTACCATAGTGTGGTAGAATCATCAAGCTAAACAATTATATGGCAAGTCAGAAGGAGCTGACAGCTCAGCACACATGCTTCCTGTTCTTAAAACAACATTTCCATGAATATCAAACATTCTTTAAAATAATACCTATATTCAGCATACTTTGTTATTCAGTTGATTTGAACTGTCTAACTTGGCTTATCATGAGATTCCACTGTTTCGTAGATGGCTCAAGGACTGAGCACAGTTAGACCTTTGAAAACATGGAATAGAAAGACAGAGTAAAGTTACTGGGCTAGTTTATCTTTTGTACAATATTCACACAGGAAAGACATGTGACAGGTTCCCCAACTAACAGAAACTCTTAGGTGGTGCTTTAATCATATTAAACATTTCAAGACAAGGAACACAGGAAATCAGATTTATTGTGATCTTCATATTTTGAAACAAGTCCATATACTTAGCTTGCACTAGCTACCTGTAATAGTCTGAAATGTGCCTTGAATATGTGCCATTCCTTATACAAACACCGTGGGACATCTAAAAGCACATTACATATTACCTCATATTTCTATTTCTCATGTTCCATGGCTATATCAATTGCAGACATCTGTGGCTGCTCTCACACTTCAGCTCCTCTCCAAGCCAAGGCCTTGATGGTCACTCATATTAAGAGCACTTAGATCTTGCTCAGTGTAATCTTTCCATCTTTCCTGGTTGGTTATGAAGCTGAACCTCATAAAAACGTGCTTCTGAGAGAATATTTATGCAGTCTGTCTTCCATCACCTAACCACATATCTCACTCATTTAAATAATTGCTAGTTTGTTTGTATTTACGATATAGTGTTGGCATTGTATTTGGCTGAATTCCTTATGGAAAGTCTTGATCCAGTGTGAATTTTGTTATCTTCCTGTCTGTTCTATCTGAGGAGTAAGCTGATACAACAGTTGGAGTTTTATAGACCATAATGGGGAAAGAGATACCTCTATTATATTTTTTAAAAACTGACTATAATATTACCTCCTTCTACTTAGCTGGATTTTTTTCAAACTTCTCATCCAAGAGAATAATTTGGTAACATCTTTGTACTTGTGTATCCACACCTGTTTTTAATACTTTAAAGGGAACATTTCCAGCCTGCTTTGTTTTCCAAAATGTTCTTGTTGTTCATTGACTTTCTTTTACAAATAGAAGTTCCTTCACAAATTCTTTTACAGTTCAGGTTGAGACTTTTTAAATGAAAAAAAATTAGTCATTTTCTGAAATAACACATGATCACCTTATTTACCTATGAAGGTCCTGTTCCTGAAATCTTTTTTTTGATGTGAGGAAACAGTAATTCCATGCTGTTTCCTGTTTATGTAAATCATCAGTGAAATTTCCCATGAAGTTTTTTGAATACTCTGCTTTTTGACATACAAACATTTAAGTAGAAATTATTAGTTATGTGATTTTTTTTTAACATGCATGAATCAATTTTTATGTACAAAATTAGTATCTGTCTATAAGAATTGCTTTCATAAACAAGGAACACCAAACCTAAAGCAAAGCTATTTGGAATTCGTTTTCACTTGAGGCATTTATGACTAGAAGTGTCTGTGCTGGTTTTTAAAGAGCCATTAGGAAATGCTGAAGGACTGGGAATGACTTTTAAAATTATAAAACAAGAGGTGAATTATTTTTAAATTTACTTTTATTATACTCATTATGAATTGAAAAGTGTTATTATTAAAAATATTGTGTTATTGTTACTTGGATATTTACTGTCAAAAATATACTTCATCAAGCATGTTGATATTTTAAATGTGTGCTACTGTTCACTGGCACAGTTCTTGATGTCTGGAGGAATTTTACCTAAATACTCACAAAAAAGTAAAGCATAAGAATCACAAATACAGAAAGAAATGAGACTCAATGTACATTTTTAGTTTGTACAAATAAGCTGACATTACAAGGTTAAAAACTAATTTTCTTATAAAAAACATTTTTAGCAGAAAAGAGATAATGCACCTGGAATTAAAGTTAGGATGATCCTGATATGTCATTATTAAACTATGAAAAAAATTTAATCAATAGAAAAGCGGGGAGCATGTATGAAGTATTTTTTTTTTTTAATTCAGATGATGGTTTTAAGTACTGTCATAGTAAAACTATTATTCCCTCACATAAAATGATACTTTGTCTCCTTTGAGTCCATTTGTGAGGAAGTGAGCAACAGCAGGAGCTTTATCAGTTGTCTATACATATGACTGTCACTTGATATGCTCTTTTGGTGACACTGTATGTTTTTAATTATTTATGTATGCTTTAGTCTTCCAGTGCTACAATGTAAGAAGATGCAAATCTAAGAGCTTTTGGTATAAATGCCAGAACTCTACATTGTTATATTGGCTGGTTTTATTTTCTCTCCACCTTCAGAATGTCAAAAAAAGCTGAAGCATAAATGAAAGCTTCATCTCGATTGTGCTGGTTGTGTGATTTATAAAGTCATTTTACAAGTATGATTTAGTTGCATCTACTGAGAGACCCCCACCTTAGCCCAAAGACATTACTGTCAGCTTAAAACTCTGGCAGTATATAAACTACATGGATATAGTCACAACTTGTTGTCCCAGACCTTATTAATCCTTAAGCTATTTGCATTTAAAAGCTGGTTTTGACATGGAATCCACTGTAAATCTGCACTCCCTGAATTCCCACTGACACTTCAGGGTGACATTTTGATTTTTATTTTAAGGAAATCTGTGTTCTTGCTTAATCTCATTACCTGTTATGCAGGCATTACTTTGTCTTATAGCAAATACGTAGCTTACTACAAATTATTGTGTCATTGTTCTGCCAAAGCCATCATCCATAAGGGACTTTTCTAGTGAACCAATATCAAAATATAGACAAGATTGCCATAATTTTAGAAGCAGCATCTTGAAAGCCTCAAGGGTCTTTTGTATTAAGCATCTTTGTTTCACAAAAGCTACCAGCATGAAGTTATGAATGACATTAACAACTTGTAACCCTTGCAAAATAAAAATATCACTTGATTGTTTTCACAGTAAACTTGTTGCATTGCAGCAGATACTGGCTTCTTTGTTTCTTACTGCACATTTGTTTTTATATTTTTATATTCTCTGACATTATATTTCAACAGAAAAAAATATGTCAATTCAAAACCACTTAAGAAGACTGATTTTGCCTCAGAAAGAGTAGAAATTATTGTTTCAGAAACAGCTCTTTAAGCATCGTATTTTCCTCCCACTTCAAAATTTAGATATGTATGCATGTGATTTTAAACACATAATTAATCCTAATTCCTTAATTAAGACTATTCTATGTTTATTGTTATTTTAAAGTATTTTTCTAGATTGGTACCATGGAATGATAATACTCTATTTCCTTCAAAGAAAACAGATACTTATTTTTCTAACTGACACAGGGGACCAGAAAATGTTTTGGTTTTTTTTTTGTATTTCTTCAGCTGAAGTTGTCATGTGGTATTATAAATGAGGATGAAGCACTAGCATTTATTTAATTAGAAGACTAAAGGTGTAGCAACATGAGTGTTTTTCCTGTAAGATAACAGACACTAAAAAAAATTCAAAATGTAGTCAAAGTTAACTAGGAAGAACAAGTTAAAAAAGGTTAGAAATGGGACAAGAGATGCATCAGAAGTCAATTAAAGAAGATATCGATGTATTCATATCTCTTATATAAAATGGTATGACAGTTTGGGCTGCCAGCCTGGGGATGTCAAGTAAGAAATTCAAGTACGGTTGTGAGATAAGGACTATGCCATGTGACTCAAAGAAGTACTTGGTATCATCAGAGATGTTAGAATATCCTCTTTAAATTGCCAGTTTCTTTTCATTCAGGTTGCTGCCATATGAGGTGTAGCTTTCAATCCTATGAAGACATCAATGTGAGCTCACATGATCAAGCTCCTCTATATCCTGAGATAACAGCATATGAAAACTGAGTTGTGAAGTGATACCAAGCCAAATGCTACTCAAACAATACCCAGTCCCCTGTCTCTAATTGTGTTTGTTTTATTCCAGCTATCAGTCAGAAATGGTAAATGATGTTACATCTGGCAATACAGACAAATGGATTACCACAGGAATGTGCACACATATCTAATAGGGACAATGTGATTACTTGTAATGTAATGATTCATGTGCTATATCTTTCAGCAGCTGCTTTTTGGGAAGCGAAATCAAAATATACCATAGCTGTTCATAAGTGAAGCATAGAGAATAAGGAGGCAAATTTTTCAGTGTTAGACTTTATAAGAACTCACTAAATTGAGAGAAGACTGAATTAGTTATAGATCTCAGTTTATTCAGATGTGAAAGAGTGACAGCAAAGAAAGAAGAAAAAGAGAGATCATTAATTTTTTAGTCAACAACAATTATAGTCCTCTTTTAAAGAAAAAAGGAACCAAATAAATATAGACTGACTTTGTTAGCCAGAAGAAATAATCACTCTTCCTCCAGCTATAAAAATACAATTCAGTGACTGAACTGGCAAGAACCTCCCAGCAATTCAAACGATTCCTTTACACCCACAAAGAGGTTCTGAGTGTTACTGAGGATGCAGCATCCATAAGGCTGAAAAGTGCAAGTCTGACACCAATACAGCTGGCTTCTGTGCTGTGCAGTAGCACATGTGTAATTGCTTAGTAAGTTCAGTATTTTAGGGATAAAGACATTTTCAATTCAGATACATAGGAATTAGGCTTAGTTGTCATGGTATTCTTAGTCACTGACCAAAATCCGCCCTTGTTTCATTCTACCAAAAGTAAATGTAACTTTGCAAAGGTTTTAAAATCCCCTATAATAAAAAACATTGCAGTATTTACTAAGTATTTAAAAAAATTAAATTTGTGTTTGCTTCTATTTCATATGAAGAATAAATGCTAGATTCATTAAAAGCCTATAATGTTTTATGTTTGTATTTTATCATTCTTTGAATTAAATATGCTTATGTTTTGTCTCCAAGAAAATGAATTGAGATAGTTTAGAGCTATATATTATGGATCTCAAAATTTATATGTCTAGCTTTAATGAAAAATCTGTCTAGCTTTTCTGCTACATATGAAAAGCAACTAGGTATTAACATTTCAAACTTCAGTGTAGCTAATCCTTCTTCAGAATTCGCTCGAGATTAACAAATAAATAAGTCTGATTTAAAATTGTCTGAGACTACGTTGTTAACTAACTGGACCTGAAACATGGTGAGATCCAGCTTTTTAAAAGATGATATTTTAATAAATATATTTGAGTAAATATAATTTCTCTCAACACTAAAAAATTTTTAAAGATAATTACTTGAAAACAGTATTAGAAATTAAAATTCTCTGAAATGTATTTCTAAAATAAAATCCCAGCTATAAGTAACATAATTGGGACATACGTAATCCAGCTGATAACTGTTGGTGAAAGGCAGAGGATTTTAGTTTCTGGAAAGTAAGTCTGGGGATGCCAAGTCTTGGAGCAATAGCATGGCTTTTTGAAGATATTGATTGGTGCAGCCTTACCTCGACTGTTGTGTGCAGTTTTGGTCACAGAAATATAAGAAAGATATTAAACTATGAGAGTGTCCAGAGGAGGACAATGAAGATGGTGAAGGGCCTTGAGAGGAAGCCATAGGAGGAGTCACTTGGTCAGTTCAGCCTGGAGTAGAAAAGACTGAGGGGAGACCTCATTGCAGTTTGCAACTTCCTTGTGAGGGGAAGAGGAGGGGCAGGCACTGATCTCTTCTCCGTGGTGACCAGTGACAGGAGCCATGCCCTGCACCACAGGAGCCATACCCCATGACCAGCCACAGAATGCCCTTCAGCAGTGTCAGCAAGGTTTAGACTGGATATCAGGAAAAGGTTCTTCACCCAGAGAGTGGTTGGGCACTGGAACACAGTGCCTGAGAAGTGGTCACGGTATCAGCCTGACAGAGCTCAAAAAGCATTTGGACAATGCTCTCAGGAACATGGTGTCATTTTTGGGAGAGGTTTTGTGCAGAGTGAGGAGTTTAACTCGATGCTCCTTGTGGCTCCCTTCCAACTCAGCTTATTCTGTGATTCTGAGACAAAATCCTTACTGGATTCGGTAAGGGTTGTTGTTTTACTGTGGTTCTTTGTGGTCCATTGTGTTTCTTGTGTTTCATTGGACCAAGATTGCACTGTAATCATGTTGCATCATATTAGGAACAGCAAGAAGCACAACACTGACTCCCTTAGCTTCATTGTCCAAGAGAACAAAGTTTATTATTCTTCTTCTTCCATAGATATGTTTGAGAAGGTCTGAAAGGTAAAACTCTCATTGGTCATTAAAGCAACACATCACCAGCATTGGTTAAGTGGAACACCACCCCTTGACTAAACAACACCTGCAAAGATTGTTGTCCTTTACCAAGGACTGTTTGGATTCTTTCTATGCTTTCCCAGGCCAGAGTGAGAAGCCTGTATGACTTAATCACATAGGCTCTGTTCCCTGCTTGCTTTTCGCATTTAGCATCTATCTACATAATCACTTCCCTGCCCATGAGGTAGAAAGAGCAATATATTTTTGTACAGACACTTGGTTTTCAGATGAAAAACATTATGCAAATGTACAGTATCAATTAATAACTCTTTAATTGCAAACTGATTCAATGTGTGTACTAAATAGACTGTCATTGACTTTGCAGAATTTTTCTCACAAAATCCAAAATACATCATTCTGAGAAAATTTATCAGCCCTGGGGAATTTTAGAAGGGTGAAGCAGATGTACCCTCTGAAGCTGATAGAGCTGTATGTATCTCAGCAGGAATATTCATAGAGGAATGTTACACTGACTCTGTAGCAAAGACCATCATCCCACAGCATTAGTAATCTTTGAGGATGTGTAACATGCTATCTGGAGATACATGCTTTGTGAAATATCTGACAGACACACAGACAAAGAAGAGTCCATGCAAGCCATACAATCTGATTTTATGTCATTGAAAGTTCATTTTGTTTACTGGTCTAAAGTTTGAATATTATGACCCATTAAGAGAAGAGGAAATGCAGATATCTTGGGGCGGGGGAGTGGGCTGACTTCTGCCTTAGAAGCTGTCAAGCGTGTTGAAAAGAGGAACTGCTCCTAGCCTGCAAGGTGGGACCATCAAGTGAGGAGACACTGGAGCCTTAGACAGGATGGAATATGGAGCATCATGTTTCCAAAAGGATGGAGAACAAGACTCAAGAACCAGAGGGGATGCAACAGTTTTCTGCAAATTAATAAACTGCTGAGTTGACTTTAAGTAAGCCTGACTGAAAATATATGCTTAAAAGAACATAGATTGGTACACGGTCCCTTTTTATTTCTATTTCTTTTTACCTAGTAATTTTTCATTTTCTACTCTGAAGAAAGTTTTTCTGGTTAACATCCTAATAAAAATGGTGGGTTGTTAGGTTTAAGTTGTCTACCTTGGAGACTTCAGAGATAAAGAAAAGAGTGAGATAATTCATTTCAGGCTCTTAGTAATTCTACGTTCCACCATATTCTGCATTGTTGAAGGTGCTTGTCTGCTCTCCCTGTGAATTTTTTAATTTGTAATATTTCAAACAAATCTGTCTTTTGAATTTTTTAATTGTAAGCTCTAGTTGCTATTTTTCAGTGAATGTGAAATGTTGTATATGAAAAGCCCCCAAAAATCTGTTGTTTTCAGTTCCTTAACAGTTGGAAATCAGATTTGAAAAGTTGGCATATGCTGCAAAAAAAAAAATTTGCCAGTTTATTTTTTTATCTGACTCTGTTTTTCTTAATAATGACTCAGTGAGATTCTTAACTTGTTCTGCCCTTTTTTATCCACAGTAAATTTAGATGCTAGTCAGCATAAATAAAGGTGGGTAAAATATGGCCTCCAGTAAGTCTTTGTAGAATTTGCTTGCTTTTATTGTTACAAATTCTGATCTTCCTGTTGCATCTATACAGTTCTTAAATTCAGATCACTTTTGTTGGTTTCTTTTTGTTGGTGGTGTTGTTTTGTTTATTTGTTTAAAATTTCATAATCTTATGGAATATGATTCATTTCTTCTATTTCATCCTCTTCCCCTAGATTATTCAGCACTGTCTATCTTTCCTCTTTTTTCATGTGTTCAGTTAATTTAATCAATTTTCCATAAATGCAAATTTGTAGATGTTCACACATGCATTTCTTGAGCATTCAAGCTGCCTAAACTTGAAACTATAGATGACACCCACTTCCTTTTCCAGTTTATTTGGTGATACATGTTTCAATCCAATCCACTAGGCCTTTGAAGAGACCAGCTTCAGCACAACTTCTATTCTGCCCAGTTCAGGTCTGACACATAAACATAAGTTTAAATTGTAGCTTAATTCCCTGTTGAATTTCACTGCTTAAGATGATTAAGATTCTCTCACAATTTAGCTGAATTAAAAGACTGATGTGAGCTTCAGCCTAGCTGTTTTTCATATTCTTAGTTAGGGTAAACGTTGAAACAAGAAGGGATTTATTATTTGTCATATAGCAGAAAAAGGTCCAGTGTGGTTGCCCCACCTTACTGTGCTACATGCAAAGGAAGAACTGCAGCAGAATATGTAGCTCCTGTTTCTGTTAGAAATTAAGTATTGTCAGACACATTGTCATTTTAAAATTTACTTATTTGTGAAGAGATGTGTCATAACAGTATTTCAATCTCTGTTAAGAATTTTATGACTTTTTTTTTTCCCAGCAAGCCATTTCTTATGTCTTTCTTTAAAAATTAAGCTTATTTCACATAAGAAAACTGGCTACATCATCTTGTACCGGTGAACAGGATATTCTATGAAAGGTCACAGACTCCTGAACAGCTTTCACCTGGCAGAATGAATTAATATTTTCCTGATCATGAAACACTTCATGTGACTTCTGCCTGGAAAGATGGCAAAAAGTGTCAAAAAAAAAGAGAGAGGCAAGATTTTTCCTTTGAGGAGATAGGCATTTTCTAAAGCAGCATTTTAATATTTATTTTTACTATTGAGAAATATATTGATGTTTTGGTTGGCAATTTAGCTGCTATGTTATGTGCAGAAACTAGTATTTATTGAGGTTGTTGTGTATCCAATAACTGGAAATTATGACAGCACCAATTTTTTTGGTGTTTTTTACTGCGTCTAAGTCTATTTATTCTTGATGTGTTTCCTTAAACCAGTAACAAATCCCCTGCCACTTTAACACTTTTCATGCAATGAGGTAAACATGGATGAAGCATGACATACAATAAAACTAGAAAAATGTGTTTGAGCTTTTTTGGTAAGAAATTGAGCAAAGCTTGAGTTGTGGAAGGTATCTACATACCCAGCGAGTATTCACCTCAGCATGACCCTGACACAGCTATTTTCACTTGTGGCAGAATATGTCATACCAGTGCCTAGGAAAACTTCAAGTTTCATTACAACCTAATCAAGTACAATACAAAATGTTTTTGAGAATTGAAATCCACAGTATCAATTCCACAAGCTTACTAGAACAGGAGAGGATCCCATTCTTCCTACATTTCAAAATAAACTTACTCAGCTTTCCTTTACATCAATGAGATGGAGATGGTACTTAGGCATAATTGCTATGCAAATTATAAAAAGAAAATTTTGGGAGTCTTAAAACAATGGAGAAATATCTGGTGGAGGGAAATGAAGATGCAGTAGGAACTGGTATCAAAAACAGTGAAATGAGGAGCCTGAAAGATTTTTTTTTTTTTCCAGATTTTAAACATAGCTGGATAAATAATGAAAATATGCCTTATATGAGTAGGCACATATGCTATGTCTGTCATTTTTCAAATCCTGGCAAAACATGTCACACAATAATTATGTAGTGGTGGACTCTTGAGATATATTTGGTAGACATATAAGTCCTGAAAATGGACATTATTAGACTTAAAATCATTGCAACCAGTTATCCCAAGGAACCATTATAAAATATGAAAGGATTCATGTTTCAAAATAGTTTTGGGGGTCAAATAATGGAATATTTATTCTTTAGTCTAGATGAGAGGGACAAATCTAAAATAGGCAGCAACATGATCATTTTCCGAGTGGCAAGAAGGGAATCTGAGGATCAGTGCGCCCTAAGGTGTCCACAGCCATAACCCTTTTTTCCAGAAGAAGAACAAGGAGAATATTAGGATACAGAGTTTCTTCCTCAAAATGGACAGATCTTTTCATTGCTTGATCTTATTAGAATCCAGTGTATGGCCATGGTGCACAGCGAAGTTATGTGCCGGGTGCATGCTATTATGTGATGGAAAAGTGTATGGGACGTAAGGTCACTGATGGTTTTGGATGTGCTTTTTTGGTTTATTCCCTCCTGGTTTTGAAAATAGGGATGTTGTAGCTGTTGCTGTAAGGACAAGGTGGGATAAGGGTATGTAGCCTCTCCTTGCAGGAGCTACTGCACCAAACCTACTTGCCAGCCTGTGCTTTCTGAGGCTGATTGAGGCAACTTGTTTCCCCAGGGCCCTGACTCACCTCTATCACCCCTTCTCCTCACTACTAGCTTCACCACATTAATTTCTTTATCATTAATTTCTTAAATTTCTCCTTTAAATAAACCCAAACACTTCTGAGGAGACTGAGCATGGTCCCAGCACACCCATGGTTGTCATGAGGCAGACCCTGTGTGGCAGCTCTGTGTCGCAGGGCCAGGGCAGCGCTGGGCTGAGAAGCCACACAGTCACCTGTGCAACCAGCTGTAGACCCAGCCTCCTGCTAAGCAGTCATGACACCTGTCTTTCCTGCCAAGAATCCAAGATTTGCTAGTAAAATGGCTACTGTCATTCACACTAGTGCATTTGTCTTATTAGGAGTTTAGCTTATTCTGTTTTGGTCTTTGCCATTAATCATCCTTCTGCCCTTTTTGAAGATGCTCTGAGAATAACGAACAATTTTTAAAACCAGTTTTGTTTTTAATTTGTGTATGTAAATAAAATGGTAAGCAGAGGAAACAAGCCACATCAGCCAGAGTGAAGGAAAAGGTAGTTGTTCAGAAGCTGGAAGGACAGTTCTCTCTCCACCTGCAGTGAAAAGTCTAATCTGCCATTTAGGAAGGGTGGAGCTTCACACGTTGGCTACATGTAGAAATTGTCATGTATGGCATAATTTCTAAATGTGCTTTCATTAAAACTTTCCTGGATGGGGATTAAGGGAGTGTAATTTGTCAGTGAACCAGAAACTAGTGCAGGGGTTGTGGTTCAAGCTGATAAGGCCTTGGAGGAAATTCCCTCCTACTGTTCGGAAAACTGGAAAGCGGAAACCCAAAGTATGACTGCTTTAGCTGATAAGAGAAAAATAAAATTATCTTGAAGTAAAGAGGTCTTTTTTTTTTATTCTCTTTATTAGATTTATCAAAAAAAATATTGATTCAATTTATCATTAAGCTGAAAGTTAAATATATGCAAAACTTTTTTTTTTTTTTGTTCATGCCATCTATATTAATTGACTTCTTAGATTATGAAGTATGACGTGACTAAATTGATAAGTAGTGTAAGTTGAGGTAGCATAAGTAAGTTTACAATTTGCTTGTTGTT
This sequence comes from Parus major, assembly GCF_001522545.3. Classification (NCBI taxonomy): domain Eukaryota; kingdom Metazoa; phylum Chordata; class Aves; order Passeriformes; family Paridae; genus Parus; species Parus major. The sequence continues at coordinate 35,770,422 of NC_031768.1, forward strand.
CTTAAGTTTCTATTTAAAATGACTAAAAAATTCTCAGCTGATGTTAATATGACCCTTTATTTGAAATAGAATTATTAAGCACTTTGGTTTTATCAGCTGTGTTTTGTTTAAAAGACGTGGTGAAAGGATTTAATCAAAATGAGTAACAGCATTCCATTCAATTTCTCTAGTCTAATTATCCAATTTTCACTTATTTCATACCTGTGCAATGCCTGCTGAAGGACTGAGGTAAAGGTTATCTTTGACTGTAAAACTTGTGTTACTGTGTGTTTATGCTTGCTTAAATTATGAGGTCAGTAGAAGTGAAGGCTCTACTTTACTCTTATGAAAATTCCTAAGCGCTTTCTTATTTGATTGTGTGATAGTTTTATAAACATTTGCTATCAAAATGTACAAATTCTGATTGATGATTTAAAATTGTCACTTGGCACACTGCTGCACCATAAAATGCATTTTCATTCATCTGTTCCTCACAGGTCAGGAGGCTGGAATCGTAGTAGTCATTTGTGCTTGTTCACTCTAGGTGAATTGCCTTGGGCAATGGGTTTACTCATCCTGGGAGATGAAACTTCTTCCTGTTCTCTGAAAAAAAGAGAGGAGATGTAGAGTGAAGTGCTCAGGATAAGACGAGATCCTGCCATAGATGGCAAAGGATCACTGGCAGTAAGAGTAGATGTGCAAGGAGGGGAAGACCAAGATATTGAGAAGAGGGACAATGTACTCTAATATCAGAATTAATCAAAGCAGAAAGGACAAACTGTCCACATCCTCCCTACATGAAAACAGGAAGATCTGGTGAGTTCTCAGTGACAAAAAGCCTAGAACACAAAGCAGATTCAAATGTATTATTTTCATAATTAATTGTATTTTATCTGCTTGCTATTTCATGCAAACTGCTATAATGTGTTCCCTTCTGCTTCTCAGACATGTAACTTCAAAGTAATTTAATTGTGAACCAAAAGACACACACCTTCAGAGGTATTTTAGAAAGACTGCATTTAAGCTTTGGGTGGAGACAGGTGGAGGATTTGAGTGAAGGATCAGTACTGAATGAAGGTATGTGCCTGGAGCATGGGTACGAGCTTTCAAGACTAAACGTAGGCAAAGAGTTTTAATCTCAAGTATGTGCCTCTGGCTGTGTCTCAGATATGAGGACAGAATGCTGCTGGACTTCTGTTCAGAGCTGTGGTATTCACACAGCTGGAGCCTCTGACAAAGGCTTATTCCATGTCCAAGGTCAGATGGGACTCTGCAATGCTGCTCTTTGGAAAGTGTAATCAATCAGTTGTCTTGGCGCTCCCTAGCCATTAGGAACCCACACTGATAATGAGGCCAGGTGTCTTGACTCAGCATGCTCATCTAGAAATGAAGCACATTTTAGCATTTTGGCTAAAATATACCCACTTCTAGGGGCAATCCTACAGTATAAAGTTAAAAACTGTATCTGAAGTGGGAAAGGG
>NC_031768.1:35772151-35897646 GCF_001522545.3 Parus major
GGAAAGGAAAGGAAAGGAAAGGAAAGGAAAGGAAAGGAAAGGAAAGGAAAGGAAAGGAAAGGAAAGGAAAGGAAAGGAAAGGAAAGGAAAGGAAAGGGATTTTATAACATGACTTCAGAAACAATAATTTTTTATTTAGTGTAGTGTTTTGTAAGGTTATATTCTACATTGGTATGTGCTGTTTCTTATATGTGTAAAGCAGGTTGGGACATTAATTTTCTTCCTTGTTGGCAAAATCTGAATTGCCTTTCAAGTGAAAATAATGCAGGACATGCTGCTAACTACTGGAAATGTAGTACTCTATAAGTATTTAAGCTGCAAATATATATATAAATATATATATAAATATATATATAAATATATATAAATATATATATATAAATTAAACAAGTAGATAAATATACCAAATATATAGAATCATATAGAAATATCCTTCCAAAAACTCTTGCCAATAAAATAAGTAATTGGAGTCCGGAAAACAAAACACCATTAGCTTTTGATTAAGAATTATCTGGTGTATGTGTGGGGTTTTGCCACAAGAGGAGTCCCACTCTCTCATTTTACATTTCTCTGCTCTAGTTCTGGGAACTGTGAGTGGAGCACACAGAAAAACAGTCCACCAAAAAAGCCAAAGATACAAAACAAACAAACAAACAAACAAAAATATAGATGTTTCTATCGGACTGATTTGACAAAGTGTCTAAACTCTAGAGCAACACTCTGCCACCCCACTTGGCAAAACTGGCTCAAAAACCCTCCAGTACAGAGTGAGCTTAGATCCCTTCTCAGTGAGAGAGAGATATGGACGACTAGGATAACTTCAGAAAGCTACCTGACATTTTTCATCTATAGAATTTATTATTTCTCTAATTTCTGTCCACACTTCTCTTATTACTATTGGACCATAAAATTGAGGTTTTAATTACAGTAGCACTTTGCAAACACAAAATTTGCTACTATTCATAGAAATATGTACTTTATACTGTTATACTTACCTTTTTTTTTAGTAGCAGTATTACTCGTATTTATCTTTTGAAAAGGCAACTTAAAATTACTTAAAACTCAAGTAATAATCATATTTTGAAGGAACTGTGGGGTTTGTTTTTATGTTGGGTTTTTGGTTTTTAGGTTCTGAGATTGCAAGTGGCATTGTAACACTTCAGACAGGACCTGTCAGGGCAATGTAGGGAGCTAGAATAACAGTAAGACTTAAAATGTGGACATGTAGACACGCTATCCTCTAATTTGGGACAAATGTGAAAATGTATAACATTTTTTTAAATTTTGCTCTGTTTGCTTATTTACTTCTTTCCTTACATGTGTTGTAATATTTGACATTCAGGTCAGTTGGACAAGGGTATTTTGGTATGGTAAACACACTGTGCAAGCATTGTATAGTATGCAAAGGAACCTGTTTTATTCAGGGCAAGCCTAGATTGTTTAACAGGAAAAGCAATGTGTACTGAGGTTGGTGAGATAGATTTCATTGTGTTCATAGCTTGTCGAAACTGTGTAAAAAATGGGATACTCAAAACGGGACAAAGAGGAGAAATGGGTCTTTGCCCCCTAATATCTGTATCACTGATAGGAGGCACTGCCACTCTTGACCTCCTTGGCTCGGCATCCAGCTGCTGTTTTCAGCATTTGAATATGGGTATGAAAAATGACCTGACATTGTTCTCCAAAGAATTTACATTGTTCCTTGTAGGCTTATTAAACACTATAACTGTTCATGTAGGAATCTGTTTGTTAAGCAGTTATATTTGTGCTGCTATTATATTCCCTGGTTTCCCTGCTGAAACACAAATAGAAATCAGTGTACTCCGTTTCTATATAAGTTAGTTTCTATACAAACATATATAGGCCTGATTCCAGTTCTGTGTACTCTTGCGATATCAAATACTGCTCATTTGAAGGGCTGGCATTCTCAAGAGGCAGTTGAAGAGTTTTCATACAGATTAAATAGTATCAGAAAGGATAGAAATGTGGGATGTGTGGAGAAAGGAATCATTTCCATTCAGCAAGCCTCCCACTTGCCTCTGAAAAGCTCTATATTTTGGGCTCGGGGCGTGCAGAGGAAAGCGTACAGAAGATAGCTTTTCTATTTGCTTCAGAAGAAATGCATGACTCAGTTAATGCCAATTGACATTGATTCTGTCAGTGCAAAGTACTACCAGACATTTCTGTGTATAGAGTTTTTAAGGCAACACTTGGAGGAGGAGCACAGGAATGAGCTGATAAAAGTTGTCACAGTTCCATTTCCATTAGGGGAACCACCATGCTGATTTATACCGGCTGAAGGCATGCTAACAAGGCACCCACAGGAATGCTGTGTCTAATTTAGAAGAGAACAGATCACTTTTTTATAGTATTTGGAAAGGGCCATTTAAGGTCTTACAGAAGGGAAGGCACAGTTCAATTTTGCATGTTTCGGATCAGACTGTGCAAAACCAGATTTTTATTGTACTTAATTTCCTTATGACAGTCCCATAAAAAGATCCATGATAAGTGTCGGAGGAAATGGATAGCATATCATTTTGGAGGACCAAGCTTATTTTCTTATTTGCCTTAAACATACATAAAATGTACACATTTTAGACTCTCCAGGTGTTTCAGTGTTTTTGATAATAATTATTACTTTATTCTAGCAATATTCTATCTATGAATATAGATAGGTGTGAGTATGCCTCACAGAATAATCTAGCAAAGGGAAAATCAAAAAAAAAACCAAATCAAGCAAACAAGTTCTGTGTAAAGAACATTGAAATTTTTACCTGCTCTGAAGGATTTGACCAAGACAGCTAATAAAACTTGATAAAACTTGAATAAAGTTTGCTTTATTCATTTGCTCATTTATTGCAGATTAAAATTTTTTGAGGCTTTGGATATATTCTCAGGGTTAAATGCCCAATTTTTGATCTTTTCCCTTTACGTCCCCCCCTATTTTACTTTTAATTAATTAATAATCAGAGCCTTTCTATTATTTCCAGAATGTCAGTTATTTGGCTGCAATATATAATTCATTGTTTTCAATAGGCTTGAATGCAAGGTTATATTGACCTTGTGTAAATTTTGATTTAAGAACTAACAGCTATTAACAATAGACCTCTGGTGCATTAGTTTCTGCATTTCTTGTAGGCATCATATGAAAATAATTTCTAAAGTATGAGTAAAATCCATCAATTTCAACAGGAAATAATGACCCCATTTGCCATGGAAACTGAAGAACTTTATGAAAATACACTGACCTGTTCTCCATACCAGGATAAAATAATTCTAAAAAAAAAGACTGGTTGCCGGTATTACCTGACCGAGTTCAAGAGATTTTACTTTCTGACCCTCTTCAGGCAAAATATAAACATTTCAGAATATTTTTGAGACAGTTAACATCTGAATTCCTTTTTTTCAATACTGCTTTTCTTTCAAAGATAGAATGAAAAATCAAAACAACAAATGACTTTTTATAACAGCAGATGGTCAATATAAGTAAACAGTTGAAATATAAAATTACCTTTAAAACAAGTCTGTGGGAAAGTTATAATAAATACCTTCCCTTCCTTCCCCTTCCCATTCCTCTCACTTCCCCTCTCACTTCTCCTCACTTCCCTCTCCTGATGCCTGAGAGGTCAAAGGGTTGGAAAGTATTCACTTCATCTTTAAAAGGCAGCTGGAAACCCTTCTCTTCTTACTACCTCTTCCCAAAGAATTTTACTTCAAATATATTTTTTCCATGTCACCCTGAATGAAAATATTAAAAAAGGTTTCTTGATCCAGTCATGAGGCACAGGCCTCACCTTCTTCTCAGAGCTGGCTACCATAAAATGAAGCAGTTCACTGTGAAATTATTCCACCCAGCCTATGGTCCTCAACTTAGTTTATATTATATAGGAAACTAAAATTATGAGAAAGTATCTTATTAGGCTACAAGACAACCAAATGTTAAGTACTGCTTGGAAAGTGTTGCAGTGCTTCGGTGTCTCTAGGAATTTGGTTCTTAGTGATCCTATGGAGTATACTAATTCTATGTGCAAGACAGGTCAAATTTTTGCCATCACATGAAAAATCTACCATTGTGGTGATGGAAAAAACCCCAAACCAAATAAGCAAACAAACAAAAAATCTACAAGAATAAAAAACCTTGCAGTCACATTCCAGGGTATATGTATTAACCACAATCTAATTAAGGAATCTGCCAAAATACACTTAATCTAAGCTTTGAGCTCTGCCATTTAGCAGTTCAAATTAGAAACCCACAGAAACCAGCAATTCTCAGGAAGGATAGATTTTGCCCTAAAGGCCATCTAGAGGATGAAAAGAGATGACTGATAGCTAAGGAATTTCCACTTTTAAAGAAGGTTTATCATTAGGAAATTATTCTGCTTTTTCTCAGGAAAAAGTAAATTTTTCAGAACAAATATAAAAATGAGAATGAACATAAAAATATACAATGAGAATGAATACTTTCCTATTTAACTTCTTTTGGATTTACTGTGTTAGACACCTGCTTTTATAGATGTGTTATTCCACACAAGACATTTAAGAAGATATTTTATATAAGAAGTTGAAGCTTGCCCATATTCACTGAACAATATTAATATTCTTTCAAGAGATCAGTAATTTAATTTGCTACATTCATTTACTGTAACTCTTCAAATGGGAGTTGAGTATAATTATCTTTGAGTCTCTGACTTTGCACCTCTGGGGCCACAAATCAATGTTTGGTGAGGATGACAACAAGTATTCTAATCAAAGTGATGTAATACATTCTAAGTTAGCTGCTTTCACTTCTTAGGGGGCTAAAGTTTTCAGAGAACTGCACCCAGGTTTGGCAGAGTCTGTGAACTGGCAGACTTTGCTCTAAAGAGACACAGTCCGAGTAAGCAGGAGTGGAGAAATTGTTTCACAGCACTGGGAAGCTGAAGTGTGGTTCCATGAGCAATTAACACAGTTGTGCATTGTGACTCTGCGTGCCCCAGCAGCCTCTCACAAGACCATAAACCTGCTCTCGAGTGACTTCAGTACTGCTATACATTGAGCTCTGCTTCCTTCTTGAAAAAAGCAATTAGCACAGGACCAGCACCAAACCACAATGAGTTTTGTTGACCTGTGCTCAGCTTTAGCATTCTGATTTCTTTTATTGTATTGCATTTCTTACTTGGTTCCAATCTGATAGTTAGTTGTTTAGAATTATTAGTCTGGGTGTAAAGAAATCTTCCATGCTTGTCATTTTAGGGTGTTTTTTCCTTTTATCTATTATAATGGAATTTAAAATACAGGGCTTAAGATAAGAGTCAGTACAATAGTAATCAAGGGTTATGTAACATTTTATTTACTTTTGTACGCTACCAGAAGCTATACTAAACATGACTGTATGCTAAAAAGATCACAGGATATTTTCATGGAAGAAAATATTCATGAGGAAGAGAAATGTTTAATTTGAATAGATTTTCTATTCCTTTTGGCTGGGTTTAGCATTGAGATGCTCTTGCTTTAGATGACACCCTTTTAATCCCGGAAGAACTGTAGTCTAAAAGACAGATTCATGAGATGAGAAGGAAAATGGATTTCTGAGAGACATATAGTAATTCAGATTAGGAAACTTTCTTTCCCTACTTGCCATTTTAATGTCACTTTTTTTTCAGAAGATTTCACTGAGCCTCCTCGATACAGGCGAACAGCTTCTGATAAGGGCCTGGTATTATATCAAGGAAGTGGTTGAGGTACGCATTAGGTTTGACACTTCAGAAAAAGAAGATATTTGTCCCTCTTTACATACAGAGCACAGAAAGATGATACAAGCATGCATGCAACAAGAAGAAAGTTCAGTCTCCAAGTCTTGGCTTTTTCATATTTAAACTAGTCAAGCAGATTTGGGCAAGACCTAGTAGTTTGCTGTCTTGAAGGTTTATGAGAATACTTTTTATGGTTTTATTAGATTTTGAAAGGACTGGATTTAGAGTTGTCTTAAAGTGTGATATGTTTTCACATATTGTAGGGCTCAACTGGTGCAGGGAATAGTTTGTTATTTCCTGTGCCCAGAGCCATTTCATACTCTTTTTTGTCTGATAAAAAAAAAAGCGGTGGTCAGGTGGCTAAAACCTCTATCTTTTAGGAGTTCCTCTGGTAATTAGGGTAGCTTGTTAACTTCTTGGATGATTTTTTAAGATTTTTCATATTAAAAAATGTCCAGGAGGTTTCATTTTCTTATTATGATTGCTGTATGCTCTAGTTTTTTTTTGTATCATTTGTCCTTTCTCTGAAAATTCTGTTTTGTTTAATTAAACTAACCAAATTTTATATCTCTTCCTTTCTGACATAAGCTTTAAACATAATTTCTGAATATTTTTAGGACATAGACCTGAGAAAATCTAATGAGGGAAATGCTCAACGTGTGTCCAGATCTTTGTTAGAATCCTGGTCAAATATCTTTGTTAGAATAACTGCTGCAAGGTGGGGATAGCTCTTAGGTTATTTGGAGACTGTTTACCAGACCACCTGTGAAACATTAAAATACACACAGGAAAAAACAAACAAATACCACCCCCCCACACACATATGTGGCTACTGGTGTGCCTATAGATGCAAGTGGAAACAAGCAACAGAAACATAGATTTTCTTTGTGCTGTGTTTAAACCAAATAGTTTGTTGTAAACATTACCTGGATGTGGCCCTTGGTTGCCACATCCCTGGGATTTTGTCAAGTTTTTTGTACAATTAGTTTATCTGTTCCATATATAATGAAGAGTATTAGCAATGATAGAGCAGAAAAGATTACTAATGGCTAGATAGATATTCAGATAGCCCCAAATAATAATGTTATTGATACATCTTCTAATGCTAAATAGCAACTTCTAAGGTAGTCTGCAGGGGAAAATCTTGGACAAAAGGCAGAAAATATGTGAGAGGCTTTTAATGTACATTATACTCTGAATAAAATATGAAAGAATAAATGTAAACTACTATACTGACTTAAAGCCAATCACATCAGGACTGATGCTGTAATATAATTGCCCAGCAAATCAAAGAATTTATTTTTTTGCACTTGCTTTGCACACATTATCATGATGTGTTTAAAACTGAGTGTATATTCAGTGAACGTTTCACTGTATGACTCTGAAATTTTGTACGTAGTGCAGAATCTTTCCAAGAATTTTCATCTCATTTCTCTCAGCATGCTTGCTAAACTTATATTGTAAGCTGCAGTAATGTCAGTATCTTATGGAATAATCAAAGAAAAAAAAATCTTCACCTAAGAATTCTAAGTCTTTCAAGTAGTAGGAAATTAATGATAGTGTTCTAGCCAGCAAAAATGTGGGAGAAACAAATGTTTAGAAATAGCCCACTCAAAGCAAGCAACTGTCCCACCTTCCCACACTGCCACCACAATAACATAGAAATGCCATTGGCATGGAAAGGGGTGCTTGTCTTTAAAATGTAGTATTTAAGTGAGTCTAAAATTCTGCTTTTCATTACTGTAGTGGCTATACAGAGAGTCTAGAATGAATGTTTCAGATATAGACCTTCATAATTGTGAGATAAATATCAGATTGCTACCTTGTTGCATTATTATTCATCTGGAAAAAAACCAAAACCACCTACATCAGAAAAAAAACCCCAAAACATTTTGTACTCCTATCACTATTTCTATAATAAAGGTTTTGGTACCACACAAATGCTTTAATTTGACAGAGGCAAGGTATAACATGCAAAGAGGATGAGAGCTCTTGTATTAAGACCTGGCAATTACTGCTCAGATTCCCTGAAGAACCTGAAAAAAATCTGTGGACATCTAAGCAAAAGGTCAAGTTCATTGTTTGTTCCAAGGACATGGATATTGTGATTTTAATTGCCATGTTCCCCTATCCTTAGGGTAAATAATAGCTGCTACTTCAAATGTATTTGTAAAAGCAGAAGAGCTTAGTAAACCCCAGAAATAATGTGCACAAAGTAGAATTAATTAGGGTATGGAAATAGCCTACAAAAATTATGAAGTGGAAAAAACCACTGGGGAAAAGAGAAGGGCTAGAGACTAATTTTACTTCTTTTTAACGAAACACCCATAAAACTCACACTCTTGTAGAATTGTAATTATATCAATGTTGGGGGATTTTCCCTATCTAACCAAAGATCTAAAGGATTTATTTGTGAAAATGTGACATACTTCATCTACAACATACTTCAGAGAACTGAAATTAATTTTTTTTCTTTTGTTACAGAGTAGAAGGATGAACTTCTGACATTCCCTTGTGTATGTTTATTATATTTACCTTATGTCAGTTTGGTGATTTCAGGTGCTTTAAATTCTCATAAATAATAAGGTACCACTTAAAAAAAAAAAAATGAAAATGAGGTTGATATGTAGAAAATTCCTAGTAAATGTAGTTGAAAAATTTCATGATACAGTATGTTTTTATTAATTACTATTTGTTTATTTTTTATAAAATATTGGAGTTTTATAGGATTTAAAATAGAAAAATATTGAAAAATGCTTAAGTATGTCTCTCATTTTGTTTCATTTTTACATTCAATAATTTTTCAGACTATATTTTTATTTTTTAAGAATTTTTTTAAAATTTTTTTGTATATTTTGAGAAAACATTTTAATGTAGATAAAATAAATTATTTCAGTTGAAGTTTTGGGGATCTGACACTTTTATATGAGTTGAAGGCTCAAAATCAGTTTTGAAAAACTAACAAAATGACTAGTGATCATGTTTTCAGGGTAAAGTGCTTTATTTATTTACTTATTTATTTAATGAGAATTTTGGTATACTTATTCTGCTATTTCCACGTGTGATTTTCCTGTTCTCAGCAGGAAGAAATGAGATGACTCAGAGGGCATGTACCTGAGATGTGAGTACTGATACCCACCTTGGAACTCCTTAAATGCAATACATTGTCATAATATTTCAAAATTTTGAAGAATGTGTTGATCTGCAAATGTCACTCACTCTTGAATGCAAACTTAAGGTTTCAAAGTAAATGAAAGCAGTAACACTTAAAAGAAAAAAGTTTATTTTAATCCTTCACATTAGAAATAAAAGGAGAAATAAAATTACCACCCCATCATCTTCTTTCCAAACCCTCCCCCCCAAAAAAAAACAAAAACAAAAACAAAAAAAGAATCAGTTCTTGTAATAGTCCAAACAGAATATAAGAATAAGAATCTCAAATAAGAATCTGGAATGTCAATGCTATCATTAATTTTCAAAACCTGACTTCCATAGTTTCCTACTTTTCTGAAGTTTCTTCTATAAGACTCTTCTTTTTTACCCCTCTTAAATTCTCTTTTCATAAGATGCAAGTTAATAATGCAAAATTAAGGTTGTTATCCTTAAGATAGAGGGCTGTAAACATAATAATAGTTTAATTAATAGTCTAAATAGTTATTTGTATGTTTCTTATTATACATATGAATACATACTACTAGAAGAAAAGTCTCAGTTTATTTAAAGGAAATTATGCATATATTTATTTTGTATCAAAGTGGCTGTATTTCTGTTACTAGTGTCTGTAACTGCACATGAACTAAAATCACTGTTTTCAACATGATTACTGCACTGACAAGCATAACTACAGTCCTGATCTCAGCTGAAAACTTAAATTATTCCTGTCGCCACCAGCAAAATTAAAGCACATACAGGAACACACAAATAAAAATAAATCCTATAAATTTTTTTCTCTGAACGTGTCCAGGCCACAAAACAAGCTTCTGAGATATTGACTCTTAGAGGTGTTTCCTTCAAGGTCAGGCTTGAGGCACGTTAAAAGCATTTGGAAATTGTGCCAGTTGCTGTCTGGTTTTTATGCTCTCTGTGAAGACAATAAAGGACTGTCAAGCTTTTCATCCAATATTCTGTGAAAGTGCACAAAATTGAAAAAAACTGAGAGTACATGAGTTGTTATATAAATTTGAAGTAAAAAGTATACTAGACAACTTCTTTCTTTGTGAAACCAGTTGAAGAAATATTTGTTCAATTCCATTTAAATACGCCCTCTAGCAACTGAGACTCATAAAAAAAAATCACTAGAATATAAAGATTCAGCTCAAAGAGGTAGTGTGTTATGACTGTAATACCTGTAAAACTTCACAAATCAATACACACCCATCAATCAATTCTTCTTAATGCACAGAATATAGGTGGACAGTTAGAAAAACAACCAAAATTTTTGGATAAAATTTTGCAGGGTTGCATGCTAGAATAATGTAAAATTGCTTTCACTAAATTGCCCTGAAAAGGGCATAAGGCCTACAGAGATAAAACACAATCTAGTTTCAAGAAAAATATATTCACAAAAATGGTAGCATACATAGACCTTCTGATGGTCCCATTTAGTAAAGTATTCAAAGGTTCAAATTTCTAAGTCTGTTTGTTTTCTTCAGCCAAAAGAGTTCAGATTTTTATTTTCAGCTTCAAAGGTGGTTTTCCTGAAAATAAAAGTGCATTGCTACAGCTCCTGGCTGTTGTTTATTCCCTTTCTAAAACAAGGGAATAAAGATCTAGCTTCTAAACTCTCAGATGTGCCACTTCTTCTCCATAATTCCCTCTAAAGGTAGTCTTCATTTACTGGTTTATTTGTTCTTTATCTTTGTTCTTAACTTTTTGCTTGTGGTGACATGTTAGAGATCAGAGACAGTATCTCCAAGCACATAACTGCAGAGATTTCCTCAAGACAGTACATCTGTATGATACACTGGGAACAAGACTGTATCACAGTGCACTGACCAAAATGTGTGCAGGAGAAGGAGGGCCAATTCATTATAATCAGGAGAGAAGGAGTACAGAAAGACAGATGTCTGGTAAGTTTCTTTGCTAATCCACTAAAGGGAAATGTCAGTGCTCATTACCCTAAAGGAATAGATGCAGTTCTTTGGGATATTTAAGTATAATTTTTAAAAATAATCTAAGATGATGGAGTTACAAAAATCCTTTGAAAGCTGAGCATTTTATGGTCATGTTAGATATGCTATGGCAGGAGAATGTGTTATTGCTTCAGTATACAATTTTGACAGCAATAATTTTAATGGCCTTGGGCTTTTTTCATAGTTACTAATCTCTATGACAATATCTTTATTATTAGATTATGATAACTGAAGTAATTCAAGGAAATTCTTTGTTCTATATTAAGTTTGTGTGGGTTTTTTGTGAATATAATTTTTTTATCATGAATGACTATATCGATGAAAAATGATATCTATGGAAAACAGAGGAATGAACATATTGGTGATATATATTTCTGAGTAACTTTGAAACTTGGTGCTGGTTTCAAAGGTTTCATATTCAAACAGGCTGAAAAAGTGAAAAGTGTAGAATCTCAGTGATGGTGGAATGAAGGTAATTCAAAAAACCAAATAATTGATTCTCTCCCATAGATGATCACAGACATTTTTTTCACATAAAAGAATGCATTGTTTGCATTGAATGTCTTCCCCCACAGCTTTTACATTATTGGCCTGAAAGGTATTGGCCTGCATGTTGTTGCTGCTGGGAGTAGTATGTAAGTTCAGATGCACAGTACCGGTGTTCAGGAGGGGTGGTAGTGAGGGTTTTGCCTCTTTTGATAGTTTATATTTGCTGTTGGTTCTTCAAATGGCAATTCAGGCATGAAATGGAATCAGTCTATGGAAGTGTTATCTTGTTTCCTCTGATTATTAGGTTTTCAGTGTAGATGCTGTATACATTCGGAAAATAACTGTCCAGCATTTGTATTTTGATATTTCTCAAGTCACCTGATTTTGAGCGTGTCTGTATCAATGTTTTGATCAAATCACAGCTGCACTTTTGTAGTCTGTCTACCAGATTTTCTGACTTGAACTGGTATGGCCCAAAATTGAAAAGTGCTCTTGGAGTAGGAGACATTTTTCTTCTAAGAAACAGATTTGGAAGATATCCTCCAGAAATATATGTAGTACACTTCAAGTGCTAATGGTCAGTCCGTTGTTCTGGGGCACAGAAAACCCAAACCATATCAAATGTAGACCTTGGCAGAAATTCTACACATCCATTGCTTCAAATCCACATCATGAAAACTGGCAAAGCAGATTGTGTTACCCAAATCAGCTCTTGACACCTGCTCTGGTCATTGTGAAGCATTATCTTCAGAATTTTTCCAATTCTTTATTCCAGAGAGGCTTTCTTTGTAGTTTTGGGTTGACTTAATTGTAGATAAGGCAATGTAAATTTACATTCCAAAGTCTGACATGATAATTTTCTTTCTCTCTTTGCATTTTTTCCTGGTTAATGAGAAAATAAGGCAATATTCTAATAAAATAATTATAATATTTTTGATATGTTAAGACCATCTTCTTATGCAATGATCTAAAGCCCAGAATGTGTATGACTTTCTTCATAGTTTCTCTTGTTTTCACCAATCTCTTTCCAGGTTTGAAAGGAAGAGAAAGTATCTTTGTATCTTCAATGGCTCTTGATAAGTAACCTACAGAGTTCAGGAGTTAGTGAAAAGGTAAGAAGTAGTGACTTATAGATCATACAAGAAAAGAAGGAAAATGGAAAAAAACTCTGAAAATCCAGCTTCCTAGAAATCATTATTTATCACACTGAAATAGTGAGAAAATTGAGGGCAATATCTATGGAACTTTAAAATATATGAATTAATTTTTTTTATTTCTATGAATAAATTCAGTATAACTGCTTTTCTTAGGAATTTATATAGTGACTCACTGAAAGTATAAGAAAAGGTCCTTTACTGGAACAAATTCACATTGTGCTCTAGAAATCAGTGGAACTGCGTATATTGATTTTCATAAAATCATACCCACTTACAAATTTAATGCCATTTTGATTTTATAAAACTAACAGATTTAGTTACCCAACGATACAAGCTTGTTTCTAAAATATCCTGTTATATTTGTAGTATTACAGGAATCTGGGGAGAGTAACATTAAATCCAGTAACTTAGGTCCATGAATTATTTCCTTCTATTATTTTTGCTTAGAAACTGTCGGGATTTTACATAATTATTTTGTGAATCCAGAAGAAGATTTTCCTTCCCAAGTACATTACAATGAGTATCTGTGATTCATGTTTCATGCAAAGAAAAGCAAGGGGGAGAGATAAATTTCATGCATTTGCAGGCTGAACTGGAGTTGATTTGGGGGTTGGTAAGAATCTTATTTTAGAGCCAACAGTGTGCAATTTCAGGCTGACCTATAAAAGCAAAGGTGTACTAAGTCATGCATCCATTTTGAAAACTCAGAATAACATTTCCAGCAATTATGTGAGCTTAGAGCTCTTGAAAATGAATTATTGGTACTATTTTCTAAGGCTAAGTATGGAGCCAGATACGTGTTTACAGGTCAGCCATTCAGTTTTGTCCTACTGTGTTTGTCCTGTTATGTGACTACTTCTGAGGTGGGGTTGTGTAAATCTGAGTTGTGGTTGTGTAATGCAGAGGTGTCATCCAACAATCAGATGTTTTATTCATCATACATAAATCATGGTTGCCATGTCATGTTTTAAACTTAGAAATGAAGGATAAGGAAGGGTTCTGGGTAAACTACTTCTTCCATAAATATGGAAAAATATCAACTTCTAAACTACTGTTTATTGCAAAAACACCTTTCTGATTGTAATGAGTAGATAAGCAATGCTGTATGAAATATTGTTGTTAACGAACTAGGAAAGGTAAACATCTCAAATTTTATACGTGACCATTGCTTAGCGATCAAAAAGAAAAACATAATTAAATGAACAAACTTGTCTAAACAGTACTGTAGTAGACATATATTTAGAATATAATTGTACATTTTCAGTACAACATTTCCAGAATGTGCCATTATGTTTTTAATGATCACAGGTGTGTAGGTGTTCTGCTTCACCTCATAAAAAACCCTCAAACTAAAAACAGAACAATAAAAAATATCCAAACTTCATGGGTTTCAGAATATTATGATGTTTCAAATATGTAATGGACTCCTATTATTTTTAGATTGGTAATCCAAATGCCACCTGCTGTCTCCTGTCACTTTTGATACCTACTCAGTATTGATGCAAGTTTTTACATTGATCCAGTCTGATCTTGCTTAATTTAGGTGGTAGGAATAAGTGACTGGTGTGTATTAGCTATAGCCTTCTGCTAAATTTTCTACTGCTTGGAAGAATCCTCCAGTTTGTCTCACTTTTCCACACCAAGAGTACTGTAAGTAGGACTCTATGCAAGCAAATATGTATTTAGAACTAGAGATGGTCACCTTCTAAGCACATATTTAAAAAAAGGGTTGGAATTATTTACATACTGTTAAAGGCTGTTTAGGTGATTTAGAGTTTATTGTCCAGTGCAAAAGGTCAGAATTCTTTTAAAGCAAATGAAATAGAACAGTAGGAAAAATAAAAAAGATTACTTATGCCAGGGGCAACTAGCAGCAGTGGAAACTGTAGCATTATGCTTTTTCTTGTCTTTATTTTGGACCTGATCATTGACTGCCTTAGCAGATACCAAGTGTGTCTGGAATGGGTCTGACTATATTTCCTTTGGTGTAAATGTATCCCAGTGTTAAATATAAGTTTAAGACCCAAACTATTCTTTAAGACCAAGATTCTATCTCTTTTAACCAAAAATTTGCACTATTTATTTTATAATTGACAATCAGAAGTGGTTCACTTAAGTAAGGGAAACCTTTTATTTGAAACCTGTTAATATATATATATATATAATTATATATTAATGTAATGTTTTACTACACTTTTTATTTAATTTAAAATAAGAGAACAATACTGACAACTCATGATGAAGGTTAATTTTATACTATGTGTCATGGTGGGTATATCATGAGAAAAATTATGGATTCAGTATTCTTTCAAGAAAATTAAAAGGACACTATTACACTCTGTTAATTTCAATATAATAGTTTACAAGATTTTCCCACAAAAAAACCAGTCTTTTAAAACTTACACTTATTCTTCAAAAGAAGAAATAAGTAGAATTTTTTCAGAAAGAAAGATATCTAGTTTTCTGATTTTTTTTTCATATTCTTGACTTCCAATTTTCATTCTTTATTCTAAAACCAGAAAATAATTGATTAGTGCTCAACATTAAATGATGAATTCTCCTTACTAATTTTCAACTCAGCTATTTTTTTGACGGTGATACAATGAATAAATGCAGGTAAACTGTAACTATACCTTTTTCCTCCTCTTTCCACCATTCCTTAATGACATTTTCATCATTCCCTAAGAATGAAATTATCAGATAATTTGCAGCTATACACTACAAGTGAGAAAACAGCTAATCCTGCTTTGCTGAATCCCTAACTGCAATTTCTTTTTGCTGACTTTGTAATATGTCATTTAGAAAAGGGGCCTGCATCATTAAGGAAACTACAGAAGTATGTGACATAAGGGGATTTAAGATCCATTCATGTACACTTTGCTGTTATTTTCTGTGTTTCAATACTTTCTTTTCCCTACGGCAGCAGTCTCTAGGGCAATTTTGTTAGCTGACAGCTGAAAGCTTTATTCCAAGTCATGATTTTATGTTATTACTTTACATAATTGGTTTAATGATTCTATCATATTGTACGAGAATTTTAAAATAAGATTCATGTAAATCCTTAAATTAAAAAAAAAAATTAAAAATAAAATGTCAAAATTCCAATACTCTTCAATAACAGTTAAAATAAAAAAAAGAATATTAAACTATATTTTAAATTTTATAATTTTTTTTCCTTCCTTTAGAGATTTGAAAAATCACTTCAAATAACTTTTCTGGTCTTTATTGAAATCTGTTGTCACAGCCATAGAGAAGAGTAGAAGTCCATATTGCTTTTAAAATCGAAATATAATCTTATTTTGAAATGTAGTAATTATCCAAACATTTGAAATACCCACATGGAAAGGAGGAAATTTGTTATAATATTTTAGTTCTTCCATATAACCTAAAGTCCTACAGTCTTCCTCATTTTATACCACCTTTTATACATATTCCCCTTTGTTTGGTTATCTTCTCAATGTCATGCAAAACAAGTGCAATTACATTTGTTTACACTCTTCAAGAAGATAAGTGTAATTACATGTATTTTAATGTGGTTCAGCCACACATTTAGTCATGCTTTGAGGAGGAGTTGCTGTTCTGAAGAGAGCCCAAAGCTTTTCCTTGCTTAGTTATTCATATTGTTCTTTCTTTTTGTTCTTGCCTTCTATCCAAAGTTTAAGAATATAAAGTTTCCATTTGCTTGAAATGGCATTTCTTTATTTGAATTCTGCTGGTTATTTGTCTGCAACTCATTCCTTTTGGTTTATTGTGCTTTTTTCTATCTATGCTTTCCCTCTTCAGTTAAATTAGTTCTTTGTGTTTTAATTATTAGTTCTAATTTTTTAGCCGATATCAATTTTCATTACAAAGCTCTGACTTCTTTGATTCTTTTTATCATCTTTTGTCACTTATTTCTGAGGTAAGAAGGTGACCATTAAATCCTAATCTCTACAGTAAGTATTTGAGGGCAGACTGAGGCATATATTTGATCAAATATTTTAATATAATTTGCATTTTAGCAAGGACCATTTCAGTTTTCTTCTCTTTCTGTTCATCTTTGGATCTTTTGTCATCACATAACGACATTAAAATACTAGTTCTATTAAAATTCTTTCATTCACAAGGCAAATATTGATAAGTGATTAAGGGACCTGAGATTTCAGGCTTTTCCACAGAGTGAATATTGTAACATGCATTACATTTCTGTTTTGATTCTTGCTGTGTTTTGAACAGAGGGCAAAAATGAATTATTTGATTTTTAAAATGATATGTCTATAAACTTCTTTTACTTTTTTACTGCTAAACATGTGCTCCTCCTTCACCTCAGAGTTGCATGATAATTAAGACACACCTCAGGAGAACAAAGCAAGCCAGATGAAAAAGGAACGCATGCAAAAGTCGCTATGGATTCGAACTGACATTTAAGAAAAGATTAGTGTATTTCCCTGTTACCTTTTATTTTTGAGAAGTTCTGTACCTATGTATTGATTCTTTATGATACCCTGTGGGTAGAGTCTGATGAGATTAAATATGTCATCCAGCTGCCTCCGTCCAAGCCTGGTCCATGCAACTGCAATTTACTGTCAATTTTTAACTTTTCAGTACTATTTTACTGTATGAAGGTTTCACCTTTTATCCAATGTAAACTACACCTTAAATTTGTTATCTTGCAATCCTGGATAACTTTGGTTCATACAAGTTTCTATCTTGGGTGTTAATGAATCCTGAATATTCCCTTTCTGTTACCTCTAGACAAATTGAAGCATTAGAAGCAGTTTCTGAAAATGTGGGATTATTCTCTGCTCTTATTTCACAGGTGTTACATTTCCTGTTTTCTAGAGCATGTGCTGCTTCCAGCATTTGCTTTGACCCCTTGTGGCTCTACCTAAACCCAAGCTTCACCCTGATGCCTCCTAGGTTGATAAGCACTTTCCTGCACACCACACACAGGAAGCTGAACTAGAGTAACAGATCTCACAATTTTTTATTTTTTTAATAAAAAATACTGGCCCTGCAGAGGAAACATTTTGTACTCCTATGTGACCCATGTTAAGGTCAGTCTTAACAATATTGGTGTATCAAGGACCAAGTGACATTAGAAGACATGATGGCCTACAACTTACAGTTGAATTTCTTTCATTATGATTCCTTGTTTCTACCTTTTACTGTGAAAAAAAAAAAAATGTATGTAGATACAACAATGAACCACAATGTGTTAAACAACACAAAATTGAATCCAAGTACTAGTCATGTTTTAATTAAGCAATGCTTGAAATTAAAAATTCTCATTATATGTGTATCAATTTGTGCAACCATTCTAATGACATCATTTAAAGGCTTGCAATTTTCATTGCTGTCTGTCAGAAACAGGAGAATATGAAGCATTTACTCTTCCTAGGTTTCTTGGAACAAATTTTTTCATTAGGAGTGCTAACGAAAGAGTGAAAAATGGTGCAATTACTGATCTAACATTAACAGTATCCGTAAATCCCTTATTTTGATCTCTGGATTTATTCACTCAGAATGTTTTATTGGGTCCTCTGATTGTATCACCTAGGAAGTATTTGTCTCTTTGTAGCTATAAATAGATAAATTGATTTCACTAGGCCACTCAAACTCAAATGTTCTTGTATAATTATCTTAAATAAATATCTGTACCCATTCCAACAGTTTGTCTGCAACAAACACAAAGCATCAGTGATCATTCTAATCATCTTCAAAACTTCTATTTTTGTTCATTTTGTTGTATCAGTACTTTACTCTTTCATTGTTAAATTATGTCAGTTAAATTTTCCTACTTTCTTTTCAACTCCATAAATGTTTTCACACCAGGTTCGACATTCAATCTGAGGAAAACTGCAACAACAAAATATTCAATAAATTCATCGCCTTTCTGCTTTCCAGTCCTGCTTTAAAAAATGCTGATAATTTGATCCCAGTTAGGCAAGTGCATTTCTTAATGCTTCTTCTCTCACCTCTTCAAAAGTATATATTATTTACTTTGAAAAAACCCAATATTGCACTGTCTGTAAATGTTCATACATTTAGGTCAAAGAGAAGTATTTTCAAAAGGCAAGAATAATTTTCAATATTTCCTTGCAGTAATTTTTTTCTGTGAAGTGGTTATTTTCAAATTATTATAAATTAAAATTAAAAATTAAAACAGAAAATAAATACTCATTTTTATTCATTTAAATATATTGGGTGGAACCAAGTGTTGAGTATTTATATTCCAAAGGTTGTCAACTGAAGAACAGGAACTTGATAATTCATCAGATAAATATTTTACTGGTATTGGTTTTTCCCAGAGCTGACTGATTAAGTAGACTCTAGTTAACTATTCTATTATTTTTGCTGGGTTTGCTCACAATCTTATCTCTTCTGTCCAGTTTCTTCCATTTACTTGTCTGTTTTATCCAGCTATTCTAGCCTAATATTCTTTGGAGAAAAATCTTATTCTCTTTATATCTTTACTGTGTACAAAATAAGAGACATATAACCCAGCCAATTCTAGTATATTGTGTGTGTCAATAATAGTTCTTCTTTGTCACAGATCTCATTATTTATTGTATCACGTTAGTCATACTTCTGCTATAACCCACTGAAAAGAGGTCAAGAGTATTCTTAGTAGTGCAAACAGCTTTCTTCAGTAGAATTTAGGTCTGTGAATTGTCCTTTTTTTAAGGAAAACCTCTGATCTTATTGACAGCCTCCCAAGATTTTGAAATGCAGCTCCTACCTGCAGCACAATACTCATAGGAAAATAACTCAGTGGACTGTGACAGAGACCTATATTTTTTCAGACTGTCTGAGTCGGGATTTAATTTTAGCACAATTGAAAATAAGTACTAGCTCTAATGATGATGATTTGGGTCACCAAGGAATCATACATAATTTGGAGAATTGGATGAGTGCAGTGTGTATGAGAGCAATGCATATGAGGTTTGCTTTGAGAAAAGAGGAGATGAACCCATCTTCACCAACTGCTTTAGGAATAAGAGCTGCTACTTATGCTGAGTTGGGCGACTCTGCTGGGTTGGGCTGCAGATGCTAAGAACCAGAACTGAAGTCAGCTGTCTGTGTTATCCACAAAAAACCAAAATATGAACCTTCTTTCCTCCCCAGTCATGTCCATTCACATTTCACAAAATGAAAACCTACAATATTCCCAGACTTGTAAAGTTCCACTCAGAGCTCACATTTTACCAGGCACCCATGTTAATTATCCATAAAATACATCTACAGAGACCCAAACTTCTTTAGTTCTGCTACTTGTTTCTCCTCCACAATTTTTAATTTCCTACTCTCTCCAGAACACTACTAAAGAAAGAATGGAACAGGCACAGCAGTTTATATGGAATTCTAAGCTTTAAATCTCTTTTTTTTCCCAGTACTTTTTTTTTTTTTAAATATTAAATATCAAGAAACATAATCCTTTAAGATATATATTGAATTTGGCATCCTGTCTATAAAATTCACTAAAATTAATTAAATGCACATTAGTAAGCTTTCTAAAACATTCCTATAAAGTTTTGAGCCAGAAGTGCTTTGGCAGGTGTGGCGCAGAGATTGAAAGCTGTCAGCTGTAATGTTTTTCTGGTATTATAGTAACAGATTGAAGAGAAAGGCAGTAGCTCTAGGAACACTGCCATGTCTCTCATCATCTACTGTGGGTTTCACTGGAAATATTACATGCCACATCAACCTGGCTATCTACTACATCTCATGTGAATGTTACCCAAATCAAATTTACAGACTTAAGTGTTGGAATGCACACATGGACCTGGGGAGATAATTCTTAGTATTGTAGGAACAATTTCACAGAGTATTTTGTGGTTGAGCCAATTGTCATTAGAAGGAAAACACCAATCAAAAGTCCAATTAGAGCTTGAAAATTAGTGTAAGTATCATCTGTCCAAACATAAATAATGCTGACAACCAGCTGAGATGATAATAGGAGTAACTTCACATGCACCAATGTCCCATTTATCAATACCATAGAGACTGAAGCACCAATATCATTAAATTATCTTGTGATAAGGACAAAAGCTGGGCAACATGCTGAAAGGATTCCAGAATCATCCCTGCAGTCAGCTAATATAAAACTCTTTTATCTGAATTAAAAAATGTGATCAACATGAATATTTTCTAACTCAGACTGAATTTGTACATATCTGAAAATAACATTAAAAAAAAAATTGTTGTCCTCTGTGTTTCAGAAATAATACCTGGCATAAATGACTCTTTTGTCAGTCATGGACTTTATTCTGTAAAATTAGAGTAAATTAAATTTAATTTTAATAGTTCTTAAGGCAAGACATATTTCTGAAAATTATTGTAACATGCATTTTTTTAGAAAAATCTCTACATCACCTGTTTCCATTCTATATGTTACATGTCTTACTATTCCAGTAAGACATGCTAAATTTTCCTGCATAACTCTGTAAATGTATTAACTCTTACAATATTTAACTGGCAAAAAAATAGCATAGTGATTGAGATTTTTAGATCTGTATCATCAAAATATGTCACTTATCCCTTCGTATAAAAAAGTCAAAATGATAAAGGGAAAAAATTAGAAGGTTTGTCCTGTTTGCTGGCAAAACCCAGCAACATTAAAGTGCAAAGAGTCATTAAGTTTCAGATCTAATTTAATTATACAAAGAGTTTTGAATTTATTGAATAGTGGCATATAAAGGGAAACTACATAGCAAAGCGTCAATTAAAATTTGTTTTTTAATATTCCTGTGTTGTTTTACTATTGCTTATTCATTAAATATCATTCAGGCCTCCAATCAGCAAACTGCAACAAATTATGTGCTCATACAGAGTAACTTTGGATTTTAAATGACCTCGAAGCTCTTCTGGTGCCTGAAGTTCTGTTCCTAGGCACAGGCAGAAGTTCTTGAGTTTCAACCAAGCAGAACAATTTGGTTCCTGCAGCCCACTAAAAGCTTTCATTACCCAAAGACAAGAGTTCTCCTGTGCCTATTGCTCATGCCAGGTACAACCCTGTAGTTTCAGTATAATCAGGATTTTGTCAACATTTCCTTATAGAAAGTAGAGTCCTATGTCGATTGGTCTTGATCAGTCTAACTAATCTGCATCTCTGTAATGTTTTTTAAAGACAGATAATGTAAAGTAAAAAGAAATTGAATGAGTATATGGGAAAAATGGAAAGAAAAATGAACAATAGTATAAAAATCAGCAGTATTTGAGAAAATATTTTGAACTTATTCCATTGTTACAAACAAGAGGACATAAGTAGGTGTTTCTGATTAATTTTACCTTCAGAGAAAATAAACTTTTGTGAAAAATACTAATTGGCCTTTGAAATTTTTTCTATGTAACACTTTTCCTGAGTAATTAATGGCAGATATTTAAGAGATTTCTGTAGTTTAATTAAAACTAAAACTCTGTTTTTAAAACAATACCATGAAACATAGCAAAGCAGAATAATTTTTTTTCAATTAATTTGAGTGAGTTTAAAAAGATCCTCTATGAATGTTCTCATAATAATGAGTTTTATTTTATCACCTCATTTTAATTCCTAAAAATATTTTACACTAAAAATGGAAAAGTAACAAGTTATTTTTGTCACCATATTGTAGATACAGAGTGCAGTTCATCTTAAAAATGACTGAAAAATTCCTTTTAAGGTTTCTTTTTCTTTCATATATTATTTTGCTTGGAACTTTTATCCTTTTCTAGACCCAGAAGTGTCACCACTGTGATTATTTTACTTCAATTACAGATATAGAGTCAATTAAAAAAAAAAGAGCATGAAAGAAATACAGTTTTCATACTTTTATACATCAATTGTATTTGCTCTGTCCTAACCCCACTTAATTTTTTTTGTGAGGGAAGCTCTATGGCAACATTTGCCACGACTTATTTTCTAATAGATTATTATGAAGTTCCATTAATAACACTGTGGTATCCACTTCAAAAAACAGCATCTCCGCATGAGCAAGCAATTACATGTAAAGTGCATAATATGTAATTATTAGATATTCTGAGTTGGCTGTTTTTCTTTGCTTCATTTTTTTTTTTTTTTTTTTTAAATAGAGGAAAGACAGAAAAAAAAGGATTTGATCATTACTTCTATAGCACCTGTTGTTAGATTTCTTCTCTCTAGTTCTTGATAAACTTTTTTTTTATTATTATTTAGTAAGAATGAATAATCCTCTGTGATTTAATTTCCTTGTGTTTTTCTGCTCCCTGTCATAAAGTCATGGAGATGTTTAAAGTAAATATGTCACTTGACTTCATTAGTTGATTGTTAACTCAGAGATGAAATATAATTTTGTCTCATAATTCTCAGATTGATTTTATTCAAAGTTTTGAAGGTTATTTTCTATTTATTTTCCTTTGCATTACTAAATTTGATGACAGCCGAGGAGAAAAAAGCTGGAAATTTTCTGGTTTTCTTTATTTCGTTGTTTTTATATTGCAATATGCTTTTCAAAATATATTGTTCTAAGCAATAGATTAGTTTAAAAAGTTTAAATGATGTCTTTATTTTCAGGGAAATGCAATGTAAGATTAAATAATCCTACGATTCAGTCTTCCTTTCCAGTTCTTTACTGCTAATCAAATGGACTTACTGAGAGATTATTTCATAAATCTAATAAGGAGCCCAACCATACTATTCATACTGAATACAAAATTTTCTTTTATTGCAGGTCCAGTGCTCTAAATGTTGATTAATGAAAGCATGCAAGTTTTTGTGAAAGGTAGGTAATTCCAAAGCATGGGAAAACTTCGATCCATCTGGTAGTGTAGCTCTCTATTTTAATAAAATGTTGTGGACTTCTGAGTGCCCTGCCATTGAATAGTAGTCATAAGATACCATAGAATAGTCTGGTTTATGTAGCTACAATTTAAGTTGAATTTGTGAGTTCAGTTTCCTATTTCTTTTTGACAGTTTTAATGAGAACATATCCTTTACTTTTCTAAAGTACTTTTTTTAAATGCTGAGCACTCATTGTTTCACTGCAGTGTGGTGTTTTTTATTATTTTTTAAATATTTGAAGTCACCTTGCCTAATACTGAGGTTGTCTTGCTAGGCATATGTCTTTATTAGTCTTCTGAAATTTAAAAAAAAAAAAAAGAAAAAGATCTTTAAGTACATGCACCTGGGAGATGACATATGTTGATTTAGATACATCAGGAATACACTTGGCAGAACATCCTTCCCACTGTAAGTTAAAGTAATTCTGAAATGGGATAACTCAGCTCCTGCTAGTGCTTTAGCAGATGTTTAATTATATAGGGGAAAATTTGAACATTACAAGGAAGGATTGATAGAACTATATCCCAGATACCATACAGCTTAGTTGAGAGCAGCATATTCAATAATTGGAGCAAGAGTGGTATTTCCACTCTCAACAAAAGCATCCAAATCCCATTGCCATAGTTACCACTGCAACCCAGAACAAATGATATTTGTCCTCTGCATTACCTAGAGGAATCACTCAGCCACTTTAAGGAGCAGTGAAAAAGGTGAATGGCAGATACCAGCAAGATTCACTACAGCTTTAGATAGAACATGGGTATGGAATGGCAGATTTGAGCTCTCAACTTTCGCATTTTACCAGGGAAATTATGTCCAAGGTGAATATCCCAGCTACAGTGAAGACTGAAAGTGGATCTGACAATTTTTCTTTTCTATTAAATGCATAATTCATTCTCCCTTCCCTTTTTTAACTCAAGCAGAGAGGATTAAAAAACTAAAATTATGGATTCATCCCAGATAAGTGTAGGCACTTTACTGAGGATCCTATGCTAAGATCCTAATCATTCTAGGCTTGTGTTAAAGTTAATGGAAAGAAAGTTGCCTCCTGAGAGCAATTAAGACCTTAGTTGACTGGAATAACCAGATGTAAGAGCCCTTCACTCTTCATAATACATCTTTAAAGCTTTTGGGATAATTCTGGACCAAATATTTAACTTGAGGTTTAACAGGTCTGTCACGTTGAATGGATCACTTTTCTAAGGAAAAAAAAAAAAAGAACAAAACAAGAAGTAATATTTTAAATCAAACATTTTTGGGCTAGAAAAAGAACATTTTTCCTTAAAAAATTACTTTAGCATTACTATAAATAGTCACCCTACAATGTATAATAACTCTTGTATTTATATTAGTCTTAAAAATGTACTTATAATGGGCCAAGTTCTTCTTAATTTATTTACAGTAAGAATACATTTGAACTCAAATATTAAATAGTTGTGTAGCTTTTACTTCAAATTGAGAAATGAGCCAATGGATATTATGCAGGTTAAAAGGTGATACTGCATCAA
Organism: Parus major; assembly: GCF_001522545.3. Classification (NCBI taxonomy): domain Eukaryota; kingdom Metazoa; phylum Chordata; class Aves; order Passeriformes; family Paridae; genus Parus; species Parus major. Next base: position 35,796,947 of record NC_031768.1, read on the forward strand.
AAACAAGCCCTTTGTCTTTCATTGAAATCTTTAATTTCTTCTCATTTTTTCAAAAAGATTTTCAGCAGGGATTTAAAAAAATATTTTGTTAAACTGCCAATAATTCTCTATATTTCTGTTAGCATCTGGTATTTTCAGATTCCTTCTTTTCATGTCATTAATTTTTATCCACCTGAGTACCAGCAAAAAACATGTCTGTGTTTTTCTCCAAAGTGTAGATATGATATATCCTATTAAGTCATAGTGCCACTATTTATAAAATCCAATGGTATTGTTAATTAATTAACACAAGGCTGTTCCAAATTGAAAAAATAAAATAAAAAAAATATTTTAGCTCTATGTTAATATTAATTTAATTACTAGTTATTAAGTATAAACTGTTCCATTAAAGATTTAGAAATTAAAGAACTGTATAATTTCCATATTTGAAAAATACTTCTATAAAATATATAATATTTTATTTTATAATATTTTCTAATACTAATATAATATAATATAATATATGTAATACAAATACTGGAAGAAATCTCACACAATGCTTACAGATTCTGTTCCTTCAAAACTTGGTGACCACTTAAACTACATTGTTTTTTGAATTTCAAACTGTGAGCCATTTCAGAAGTGTGGCAGTGCCTTGAGGACAAAGATATGCTGCTTAAAGAAGAAAAGTGCTATCACAACAAACTGAAACACAGTGTTAAAATCAAATGAAAATTTTGATGATAAATTTTCTATCAACAGTAACCACTGCTTCATGAATTTGCTATCTGACCTCCAGCTGTTCCTCCCTTATCACTCCCATTTGCAATATACACTCCCACAAATCCAATCCCAGTGATTAGTTCTTCCATGAAGAAGAGGCATATCCAGGTTGTTCTGACTTCCAGAGGTTACTCCGTGCAATATCAGCTCATCACCATGTCTTCTGGCCTTCCAGGTTTTCCATGATGTTCCTTATGTCCTTGCATCATCACACACTCTGCTGTTTCCATGTCTTTCACAAGTGCTCTTTTGCCTGGGAATCAAAATAGTGGTATCAAATGTTGCAATTTTTCTGGAGATAAATTTTTACCCATGCTTATTGTATATTGTATATTGTATATTGTATATTGTATATTGTATATTGTATATTGTATATTGTATATTGTATATTGTATATTGTACATTGTACATTGTATATTGTACATTGTATATTGTACATTGTATATTGTATAGCCATGCTATTGGCTTTCTAGGTACTATCACTCAGTTGATATTTGACTAAATGAATTCCTCACTGGAATGCTGGTGAGTGCTCTCTTTCATCGATTTATCTTCTTTTAACTAATTATAGTAAAATTGCTGGACTGGTGATGCACTTGAAAAATTACTTCTTCCAATCCTATTAGAAGTGAATATCGCAGTTGTGAGTTACCTTCAGGAAAAGAGGAGTTCCAGAGAAACAGAGGCAGACATGCATTAACATCAGATAATCTGGATATTCAGATAATGGTAGGTAATTTGCATTATAGCACATACAACTTGTGCATTATGTTACCTATGATTGAAACATAGTTTTTCAAAGATGGACTTAATAAAATCGTGTTTTAACAAGTCACCTCTGTTACCAGAAGGTAATGGGAGACTCCAGAGTGACAAATCCTTTTGATTCTTTTAAAGGGCCACAGAAGATTCTAATTTACATAGTCAGAAACACTTCCCACTTACCAAAAGATGTATTTATATTTTAAAACCTAATTCCAATGGAGCTCTATAAGAGCACTCAGAACTTGGAATAGACAAAAAGATCAATTTTAGTAGCATCACTTACATTTTATGCTATGGTAAAATATTAAAGTCTTTCAAAACTTCACTAGTATTTATACACTTATATATATTATATATATTATATAAGGTTCAATATGCAGCTCAAGATTGAAGTTGATGTCATATTTTGAAAAATTATTTTAAAATCATTTTGTGTATTGGTTAACAGAAAAAGTCTGCTGTGTTTCAGTTTTGACAGAAAGTTACTGTGCAGAAAAAAAAGATGATTATTCCTCTAGCATCTTATTAAAAACACCCAAAACCAAGTTATGCCTACAAGAGATAAGCTGCAGCTGCAGCTGCAGCTTTAAAAACAAACAAACAAACAAAAAGTAATTTAGATGATAGACTGCCCATCAAACATTAATCTGCAAAGCCTAAGCATCACAGGAGAGACAGACCTCACTTCACAACTTTCTATGAGAGGTTGCAGACAGCTGCAGATTTGGTTATCAAGAACGACTGCTATAATCTAAAAGTTTTCCAGCATCACTTTCCATCACTCTATTTTTCAGAGAATATCTTGAGCCAACTAGAACTTAGGGGAAGGTTGTGGCAAGCTGTTTTTGTTAACCTCTGTCTATGGTGGAAATGGCTTATATTCTTCTACTCTAAGTCTTGTGGGCATTTCAAGCATGTGTAATTCTCTATGTGAGAAAGGTTTTTAAAAAGCCATGTATGCTTTAAAAAATTACGTTTTTGACTACTTTTGTTGTAAGTTTCTCTGCCTGATGAGTTACAATGTTTTTAATAGTACATGTGTTCAAAAAGTCCATACAATTTTTTTGTATCGTATTAATTCACAGTTACATGTAACTTGTCATGTTTTATGTACCCTTTAAATTTTCTTGATTTGTTCACCTCTTCTACTTGGAGATTTTAACGGGTGTCAAGATCACTCGTTCAGCTGTTTAAGTTGCCTTTCAGCCACGGTGACTCTTTCCTTCCTCCAGAATTCCTTTGATCAGCAGCGTGAAGCACCTAGAGCATCTCTCCTGTGAGGACAGACATAGGATTTTAGGATTTTGGTGGTTTGGGTGGTTTGTTACAATTTTTTGTTATGGCTTGGCTTTGTTGTTTGGTAGGTTGGTTGGTTGGTTGGCTGGTTGGTTGGTTTTTAATACTGGGGGGACGGTGTTCGTTTGCTGGGAAAATACTGATTTAGAGTGTATTGTGATCAGAGATATAGATTTTTGGGGTGTTAGCTACATCTTGAACCAAAATATCAAGATCAAGAACTGAAGATCAAGAATGATACTAAACAAAATATCTGTGGACTATTTAATTAATTTCTGCAGGAGACAATCTTGTACTTTGTATAAAATGAATTGCACCATGGAGATTCATTTATCAGTTTATAGACTTGTAATTGGACTTTTTCTTTCATATTTCATGTTTTCACAGCATCTCTAATCTTGTATAAGTATGACATGTTTATGAGAGGAATTACATCACGTGGCACATGTCATACTAGAGACTTGAGTGAAGTCTCTAGGACCTTTTTCAATCATATGATCTCATAATTTTGTGAAAAATTTTTTTTTTTTTTTGGCTTAAGATAGATAATTTGCAGTTTGGGAATATATATGAATCACATTTGAGAGCTACCTGAAACATGTAACTGTATATATGTATGTATGTAAACTTGATATAATTAAATTATATTATATAACCTAAATTTTGAAGTTATTTAGGTGATAGGTGAAAAAAAAATGATCAGAGATAGAAGAAATAACTAATATTTTTAAAAAAATTAATTAGAGATAGAATTTCATGCATTTTTTTTTTATGGAAAAATCACTGTGCATCAATGAAAGCAGTTAAGTTCTTCCCACTGACTTTATCAATCAAATAATCCTACCTATCAAATGTAGGAAAAAAGACCTTCCTTTGCTAGCTTGTTTATGTGACTGGCAGATGTGAAGTTTACCATAGCATTTTCTTATGAAGGTGAAAATGCTTTTTTATTACAGCTTTTTATACAAATAGTATTTGTCAAATTTATAAATTTGAAATAGGATTTTTAATAGATAAAATGCTTCATTAAAAGTCTAAGTTAAAAATACTTCAAGTTCTTTACAGTTGGAATGATAAAGGCTGGAGAATTTGTCATTCTTACCATATAGAAGCTTCTGCCATGAGGAAAAATATATTTTTTTTCCCTAATTATATATCAGTATGATACTGTTAGCTTTACTTTGGCAAGAAAAAAAATGGAACTTCATAGTAACTTCTATATTTGTGCATTACTCCTTCCTGTCCCCTAACATGTGTACCTCTGACAGTGAGTAGCTACAAGAGTCTCAGAAATGTTGAGCATAGTAATTTGCCTGACACTGAAGGATGTTTTAAAGTGAGCCACTGAAAAAAAAGAATATGAATTTCAAAAAAAATATCTGGTTTACACATTTAGGATCAGGAAACTTATCATTTGTTATTCCTACGTGATGAGCTGTGGTTCTGGGTTCACAATCTGTCTGTGAGGGTATTTTCAAACCTCAAGACACAGCTGTTGCTTGTCTTGCTTTAAATTAATCCACTCACTTTCGTCGGAGTCTGGACTGGCTCTGATTCCTGAAGCAAATACAGTTCACTCTTGGCATTTTTAATTAAAATTCCCATCTCTTAGAAATAATATCCATTCTATGGCAATGGTTGCCATAACAGAATCAGGCTCAAGATACTTATTTACACCTTAAACATTTCCGCAAAAGATTTTTCTTCAGATACTATGCGACCTAAGATGACTCTGGACACGTGTTATGTTGTCAATGTTAAGAGATGTAGAGGTCTTTCCTAGGACTGATACTGATGTCTTGAATAAAGGCCTGGCTCCCCAAAGATACAGATATTTCAATATGTTTGAGCAGTTAAGATTAACTCACTACAAGATCTCCTTGATTAATGGTGCTGCCACTGCTTGGATAGCCCCCTCACTCTTCACAGTATTCAATACATTTTAATGCTTAAAGCTATTTTCTCAGCCAATTTATAGTTCCTCAAGGAGAGAGGTTTATCTTTTGTATAGGTTTTTAAAACTCATGCCTACTTCAGCACTTTTACTAGCTATTTAACTACAAATAACTGAGTAACAAAACTTTTTAATAATCTGCTTATCCTATCACTAACTCAAAGACATTTATTAATTGCTAATTGCATTAAAATATATTCAGATTTTGTTGACCAAAATTCCTCCGTACTTTCAACACTTGCAAATGACTTCTGTTTATCTTGACATTTGCTCACTAGCAGAAAAAGAACTACTATCAATATGAAGCAGCCAAGGGTATGTTGATTCTTGTAGTAAGTTAAGGGAAAATTGGTAGAGATACAGATATTAATGTGGTACAGATGCCATTTATATCTAGGTTTCTTTATAACATTGCCCCTCGTAGAACATTATCTTGTGTAACATCTGTGTTGGTCAGAATTGCTTCATGATAATGGAAGATTGATGTCAACACCTTTTTGGATGTCAGCCTTTCTTAACTATTTAGCATTTCATGAAACAGTCATTTGAAAGTATCTCACAATGCCTACTCTAATGAGGGAAGGAATCCTGCAGATGGCTCTTGAAAGCCACACACCAAGTGGGGACTAATATCTGCTTCACTCACAACCACAGCCTTAAGCTTAACAAAAGCTAAGACTTGTTTTCCAATGCTGGACCTCCAGCCATTGCCCAGATAAAAAAATACATAGGGAAGAAACCTTTTTGCAGCCTATGCCTTTCACTGGGAACCAGTTAGGAGACATTAAAAATGGATCTCTTCAGGCTCTAACTCTGCTGTGGTTTGACCCCAGCTGGCAACAGCCTCACAGAGTCACTCACTCACTCCTCCCAAATGTGATGAGGAGAGAATCAGGAGAGGAAAAGTGAGAAAACTCGTGAGTTGAGATAAAGACTATTTCAAAGGGAAAGCTAAGGCTACTCATGAGAGCAAAATAAAACAAGTTTGTCACTTTCCATGGGCAGGAAGATGTTCAGCCTTCCCCAGGAAAACTGGGCTCCATCTGGTCTAACAGTAACTTGAAAAGAAGAATGGCATCACTCTGAATGTTCCATTCTTCCTCTTTTTTTCCCCCAGCTTTATATGCTGAGCATGATGCTGTGTGGAATGGGATATTCCTGTGGTCAGTTGGGGACTGCTCTCCTGGCTGTGTCCCCTCCCAGCTCCTCTGCACCCCCAGCCTGTATGCCGAGTCAAAGCCTGAGTTTGACATTCTACCTAGAAGTACTGCCTGTGAATGGATATTCTTTTTAAGCCCTTGGTTCAGGATTGACCAAAAGGCATTTCATGTGATTACAGTGTATTTCCCTTAAGTATAGCTTCTGAGGAGTATGCCATTTGAAGTAATGGGAAGCAGTGCCTATTTGCTTTAGGAGGGGTAGGTAGAGCTTATTCCTAATATACTTGCAAGATTACATGCTCACAACTTGTCAAATCAGTTCTTCTCATATTCAGTGTTGTTAAAGGTAATTTACCTGGGAGAAGTGCAATGCAAAAAATGAGTCATTCCTGGAGTAGGCTTCATTGTTCAAATGTGTCATTTTCTATATGCATTCTGAATACAAAAGAGCAAAATAACCCTGACCTGATGTATTTCAACTTAAATAAAATAAGGTGTAAAAGGTACAAGTTGTTGTACTGGTCACTTTTTCTCTTATTTCAACTTGAAATCAAAAATATGTATTAGCACAGAATCATTTTATAAAGGAATTATTTTTTATTATAATTGCATTGTAATTTGGAACTTGAGAATCTCAGCTCTCTAACTGGATTTTTTTTGAAAATTATATTTGAGATGTGCTGCATCAGACTTAAATGGAAAGTAGCTTTTGTAAGTTTTCATTATATTGATTTCATTTTTTGATGAAGGTTCATTTTCTGTAACATCTGAAGATCAGTCTCAATCACCCTAGAATTCAAGAGCTACTCCAGAACCAATTCTCAGGTTTAAAGATCCAACACATCTTCCACTCCACATCTAACTTACAAGGCACCTGCCTGTAGGGTTAGAATGTTCTCCTGGACACTGTGCAAAGCATTGAAAAAGCCTCAGGGATCACTGTCTCCTCTGTACTGGCTGTAAGATCCCTTCTTTTATGGACCTAATTACCAAAACAACATAAACAGAAGAAATAGTAATAATAATAATATACCAAACAATAAAAAAAAGTAAAATATACCATTGTTTTTTAAAACCAAAGAACTGTGACTGGGAGAATAATGGCACCAACAAACGCATCATATCACTTAGATACTGCAAGGACCATTCAGTAAGAACTAATTAAAGAGGTCCCAAACTGAAGGTTCTGCTCTTAGCAGCTTGGACAGAGTCTAGAAAAATATGCATTCCATCTGTTATACAAACATAACTGGGTGAAAATCCAATAATATCTTTTGATCCTGAAACAAAATCCAGAAGCTAGTGAAAAAAATTCATAGCAAAACACTCTCACAGAGTATTTTTTCTTCCCTTTTCATTTGAGTGACCTCAATAAAATTAATGCTTAAATAATTCTGATCTTTATTGAGCAAAATTCTGAAGATTGTGAAGCTATTTTGCTAACTACTTAAGTATGAGCTTTAACTTCAAGATCTCAATTATACGGAGATCAATAGGACTCCTAACTAGCTGTTCTTTGTTGATGTCATGATCAGTCAGATTCTTTAAAGTTATTTTAAAGGAGACATTTCTGAGAGCAAGGTCTTGAAAAGTAGGAGTAGCTCTATAAAACTCTTACATTTAGTAAAGCTTATATGAAAACTTGTTACAAAACTTATAAAAAGGGGCCACAGAAAAGATAAAAGAGTTTTCGGATTTCTTGGAAAGATGTACAGGTACTCACTGCAAAACAGACTAATTTTTATTCAATTATTTTGACATTTTATGCAGAAGTGGACAAAATTTAGAATAAGTTTGATCAAGTGGATTGGAAGTAAGCATATATTATATATTCCCCTACTTGTTGTGTATTTTTCATCCCTTGAACTTTAGAAATACATGTAAAACTGCAAAAGATTAGAACATTTTTTCTGATCTAATCTTAATCAACTATGTAAAAGTGATTTTTAAATATGAAATGAACTTCTACAAAATTATCAAATTTGGATTGAAAAGTACTGTCTTTCTCAATGAGCTTACAGTTTCTACCTGAAAAAATCCTAGTGGTGAGCAAACATACACATAATTACTTCATCTTGGCTGTTGGCTTGCAACTCGCTCAGTTTAAACTCAAGCAGTGTGCCTGCATCCTTCTCTTTGCTGAGAGAGTCTCATTTATCATCATGCAAACTATCACACTGTCAGATTCACTTTTTCAAGACTTTCTGCACATAACTCCCAGTTGTACCGTTCTAGTCTTGGCAGTCTCCTCAAGTCCTTATCCAAAGGCAGGCTCTCTTCCCTCTCTAACTACCTCACCATTTTCTTCACCATTTCCCTCTTAGATTTGAATTCCCAGACTCCCCCTCCCTCATTCCCAGGCACCATCTCTGCTTCCACCCTGATTCCTTATCCTTATCTGTGTTTCTTCTCCCATTCCAGTCTGGCTCTCTTCCCACTGTACTCCAGTCAGACATCTTTCCCTCCCTAATACCCTGGGAAAGAGCAGAGAATTGAAGGCTGAGTTAACGAAATGCAAGAAAGGTTTTAATTTTCTTCTCTCAATTCCAGTTCTCAATCTCCTTCCCACTTACAAGAGGAGCTGTAATTGCAAGATAGGAAATGTCTAAGGGTATTATCTATAAATAAAATTTTCAGTATTACTTAAAATGACATGAAATGCAGTCTGAATTCTGGTTTCATCAACTTACATATCATTCAGTTAAATCCACAGAGCAGGGGATGAAAAGCTCCAAATGTACTCCCAAGTTAGGCCAGTGATCTACAAATTCATATGTTCACATTGTAAAGTGCTTTTATTTTTTTCTATTTTTTATATTAAATTTTTAATTTCATTTAGAATGTGAATTACATGCTTGCATTTGTATGTCAAAAATGAACAGGAAACAGTGTAGGTACTTCTGACATTAACATAAGGCTAGGATACTTTTGCAGTTGGCTTTGAAAGCAAACAAATTCTTTATGTGCTTGTTCATTTCCTGGACAATATTTTTATTCTCCTTTTCAACTAAATGACTTTGTATAATAAAGAGTGCTTTCATATACACTCCTAATATACGCATGAATAAAATACTGTCATTTTAAGTTTTTGTTCATGAATGAAAGTATACATTGATTCATTTTAGAAAATATATTCACATGCAATATCTGTCCAGCAGGGAGATTTTAATAAAATATAATTTATTTCATTATGCTTTAGCAATTTCTACTCTTTCCCGTGTGTGCCACCATGGAAATTTCATTATTCATATTGGCATTTAGACCTTTGTTTTATTCAGTGACTGCATCTTTTAAGAATTTGATGTATTTCCATTAGGCAGCACACAAGTAAAAGAAAATAACTGCTGAGAAAAAAAAAATATTATAAAGGAAAGCCAACAAAAAGCAAAACACATTAGCTCTACAAAAATGAAGACGAACCAATCTAAGAATCCAATTTGGGAATGAAAACTTGATTAAGGCAAGAATGCCAGTGATTCCTAACCCTCGCATCCCTAAATCCTCATTCTGACACAATCACAGTTTTCTCTTCAACCATAAATTTAACTTAATGAGGAGAAAAATAAATCTTATTAGAACACCCTTATTTAAATCCACAGAGTTACTGATATATAAAGTGATTTTAACAGCCAGAGAGCATATGTTTCAGCGAGTGTCTGGATCATACAGTGAGGTAAAGAACAGTGTGTGTGGGGTGAGTAAAGGAGCTAAGGGAGCCCAACACTCACTTGTCACACACCTTCCAGGCATGCTCTCAGTCTACTGATAGCATTAGAATTCAGAACCAGGAGTGGGAACTGGCAGCCTCCCATCAGTTAACACATGGGGGAGCAATTCAAAGAAGTGGCTGAACTTCCAAAACTTTGAATTTTTTAATATCAGGCACCCAAGACTCCCAGCTATCTCCTTTCATTACTACAACAACTTCACTCTTCCTCCGTTTCCCCCTGATGTCTCCTCCATATTATATTTGTATTCTGTATAGTTTTGTCAGACAAGTTCCTTTGGGGCATTCTGCCAAGCTTGAGGAAGGGAAGATTCAGCAGCTGGAAGTAGCTAATGCCCCTCTCAACCAGCACAAGCCCAAGCAAATTGCTCTACAAAATGCTCTGAAGTGCAGCAAGCCAAAGGAATGGCTTAATTTGCCATATGATGCTGCACAGCCCAGAAGCAAAAGGTTTATTAGTCTTTGCACATCATGGTACCAATCAGCATATATTACCCGTATCTTATCAGCTTTGTATTGTTTTGTGTGTTTGGGGGGGTTTTGTTATATTTTTTTTTGTTAGTTTTTGTTTTTACTTTTGTTTTGGGGGACTTTTTGTTTGCTTGTTTGTTTGTTTTGTTTTGAGTTTTTTTAAGGAACTGAAAGAGTTAGTCTCAGTTCAGTAACAGCATTTTCTGATATTTGAGGAAACACTGAATTCATGATACATGGGTAATCGATGGGTCAATATCTTATGTGAGTTTAACAAACAAGACAATATTGAAATACTGAATTACTGTATAAACAGGAGCAATATTGAAAACATTTCAGTTCCCTTCCTGCTTAAAATTCTGGTTTCTGAGTGAAGAGCAATTTCTTGCTTCCTATTCTGTTCTGTGCTGACCACTGATGATTTTGAGGTGCAAATCAAGCACGTGACAGAAAAATGAAAAGACAAACCATATGAAAACAACCAATCTGTTATGCATCCATATACCTCAGAGACTTTTAATTGGCACTGGGGGATTTCAAGGAATTTCTAAAATTAATTGCAGAGATGAATACTCTCCAAAGAATTGAATGGTTGTGTAAGAGCACTAGAAGAAATGTATAAGGACCAAACATCTCACATCATAAAAAATAAAGTCTGTTTCTGAAGAAAATGTCCTGTTTAACTTAAAGATGCATAAACACAAAAGCAAGCAAAGGAACAAACAAAAATACAAGGATATTTCATCCATCTAGAACGACAACCCAAGTTGAAAAAAAAAACCCTCAAAAAAAACCCTCAAAAAAATTTGAGATACTTACTACTTCCTCAAGTTGTGTCTGGTCAATGTACACATTTCTGCTCTTTTTTTTGAACTCTGCCTCTAAATAAATATTTTCAGTGCTGGGTTAGTGATTCTTTTTGTTTATTTGCTGGAGGATTTGCAGTAATTCTTAGAATTCAACATCCCTAAAAAAGGGACTTTAGTATAATAGATAATAAAACCAAATTATTTGTGCTGTTGGTTTGGGTTTATTTGAATAAATTAATAAATAAAACCCAATACAAACTCAGTAAAAATAATATAATATATTAATATTGAATTAAATTTAATGTTAGGGTTTTTTTATGACTTGTACTTTGGGTTTGGACATTTGGGATTCTCAGAAAAAGATGATAGCGTTAATAATTTTTTTTTTTTTTTATCTGCATTAGTTATTTGAGTCTCAATATTAGCTGTGTCAATCCCTGTGTTAGCAGTTTTTCATCTCAATCCATATTCTACTTGAATTAAGATTTATAATTTTTGATGTAGAAAAGTTTATTTTATCTGCAAAAGAGTCTACCTTTACTTTTGCAAATGTGATAACTGTGCAGTTTGGCTTTAGAGAAAATAAATGCAAACTGTAGATCTGCATGCAAGTTACATAGTTGCTATTGGCTTTAAATTGCCTTTTGTTCCACAGTAAAGTAAGAGAATGATAAGAGAAAAGGCAATATAGAATCATGTGCAATGTCTAATAGTTTCAGTCACTTCACTGTTAGATTTTCTTTTTATTTGTTTTATTTTGGCTGCAATCACTGGGATATATTGGCTACAATACTTGCAGATGGAAACTAAGCACAGATGTGCCAACACAGACTCCAGGTTTGTGAGTATACAAATTTTTATTGCAAGTAGAGCAAATAACTTTCCTTGGATTATCCAAGCTGAAGCTGAAAAAGTGCCATGTAAGTAAGATTTCCTTTTGGGAACAGTTAAAACTCCATGTACAACTGCATTTTGAATGGGAGATTATTTTTTGATGCTGTTTTAGGGCAATTCTGTTTCCTTTAGTATTGGAGACATTACTGTGGTTTTCTTGAGAGGATGTGCACTGCCTAAATGAGTTCCCTTGGACAGAGCAGCAGCAGACAGAGAAGCAGCATGTTTGTCTAACTCAAGAACAACAGTAACCAATTCAACTCTTGCTGAGCATAACACCACTGCATTGGGACACCAGCTGATTTTACACTTCTTGAAAGCTTTTGGGATTTGTGATCATTGATGCTTTTACATTTTACAAGATTAGAATTTTGTATTGATTCTCTCATTTAAATTCATGACCAAAATTAAGTGCTTGAAACAGATTTATTTCTGGTTTTGAAAGATTTGTGTCCTGTTTCATACTTTTTTTTCCCTCAGTGATTCCATAAAAACTTGATTATAAGGGTAATTTTGTCTCTTCAACCTTTTGTCTTTTTTTTGGTCTTTCCAACCAATTTCTGTAAGATTATGTACCAGAAACAACCCTTGAGAAATAAGTAGTTTCTAGGAAAAAAATATAGACAAAAATAATTAACATCTGATTGAATATGCAAAAAATTGAGGGGAAAAACATGAAAAATTACAAGCTTTTTTATATCAATCATTTTGGTTTGGTTTTCTAGCTTCACAACCTAATGCTTGAAACACTATATGTTCCTAAAGGATATTTAATGTTTTCTCTTTACGACATTAATATTTAAAGAAGCCTAAAGAGTTTTTGCTTTTAAAATATTCATGACTGCTGCTCTTTTATGTGAAACAAATTTCTAAGGAAGGATGCCTAATTCACTTATTAACCAATTCACATGTCTTCTCACTTGCCTAAGCAATTTTTAGTGGTTTTATCCATTAATCTGAGTCAAAGTGCAAATTTGATAATTGCACTGAAGTAACAACTATTGGGTAGATTTACATTTGGGAGAATGGCAAGCTATTTTTTCCAGATTTCTTATTGACTGTGGAATTACATGACTTGGAAAAGCAGGCATATTTTAAGGGGAAAAAACTTATTGCAAAGAGTAAATGTTTATCTGAAACATATTTTCTAGGCTTACTTCTACTCTCCAGAAACTTGTTTTGGTACCTTTTAATAAAAGATATTAGAACACTATTCTGGAGGGTTTAGCAGTGAAGTACTCCCAAGAAATGTAAAGGTAAAAACTTCAGCATGTAACCATACATCTCTTTTTTCACTGATGAGCGTGTTCCAGTGAGACTGTCCCAGGGAGTAGTTGTGTAGCAGAGTTCACAGCTTCATTCACCTCTGCTGTGTGATGGGAAGAGTCCCACCCTCTTTTAACTGAGTTCCAGAAGTGGATGGAAACTCAGAGGCTGCCTCATTGCTTCACATGGAGAGCAGGTGACAGCTGCTGGTCCTCTTTGGTCTCTGCTGCTCTGGTCTGAATTTACCTTGGCAGCATGAGCATGACAAACTCGTGTCCCATTATTAGCAATATGCTCAGACAGGGCTTCCCTTACTCTTGTTTTCATTTTCAAATGTAGCTTGTGAAATTTACTCTGTTTTTCAGATGAGCATCACAAGAGACTGATGCCAATCTGCAGATTTTCCTCCAGCAATCTATATTTGCGCCCATGGCAGAGTCTGCAGGCAGTTTTTTGGCAGCATCAGATATACTTCTGTGTTTGCCACTTAATTAACTGTTGATGGACCATCTGGGCAGCTTATTCTTTATGCATGTAATTTTTCTTTGATTCACCTTGGTGTCTATCTAAGCAATTCACATTCTTCTATTAAAAAAAAGAAATTAAATTGTTGGGTAAGTATCCTTTGTGATCAATGTAAGCATAATATGAAGGCTATATTGTACCAAAAAACTCTTAGATTAACTGATTTACATAATTAGACATCAAGAGGGGAGGGTGAAATTGGTTAAAATTGATTTTACAATATTTTTATCCCTAAAATACCCAAACAATCATTTATCTTATTTCTCAGGGAGAAATCTGCACTACAATATTACATTAATGTCTTTAATTTGTTTTTATGGGATTTCAGAAGAAGGTGAAAGCCCAAAAGGTAGTTTTAAAGAAGAAGTAAAAAAATCAGATTGTTTTTCACTATCTAAAAGACATGTCTGTGCAAAATCTCTGTTGTAACAAATATACAACAGAAGCTATCCTAGCCTTATTTTCAAAAACTCTAACCTCTAAATCAAAATCTAATTAATTAGTTCCAGCTTTGAAGATATTCAAATAAATGCCTTATTTCAGGGGTAATACCTTTAGCTACAACAAAATTAATTTAACTCCTGTGATAAAAAAAAAAAAGTCTGAAATGAATCCAAATAATAATATTAAAAATAAAATGACATTTCCACATTTATCTCATATTTTATCTTGTTCATTTGGGGTTTTTTTGTTTGTATGTTTGTTTGTTGTTGTATTTTTTTTGTTTGTTGGTTAGTTTGTTTGGTCCGTTTTTTGGGTTTTTGTTGGTATAGTTTGGTTAGACTTTTATTATTTTTGTTTTTATTGGTTGGTGGTTTTTTTTGTTTTGTTTACTTGTTGGTTTGGTTTGTTTGCTTGCCTGTTTCTTCTGGGACTTTTGCTCACTATAGAGCACAGATTATTCAAAAGCCTCAAGGCCTGACAGTGTTGTCTCATATCTTCAAGCAGATTTTTTGGTATTATTAGCAGTCATTTCAAATCCTTTTTTGGGAACCTAAATGGCACTTTTTGCTTAGTACATCTAGGAGTATTTAAAAAATATTTTCCATTATAGTAAAAACACACTTCCTGGATTCAGCACTGTAGTATCTGGAAATAATGAATGGTTTGCACACTTACTGCTGAGTTACTATAAACTCATAAGTATACTTACTTATACTGAGTTAATATAAAAAATAATATTTTCATTTTCATGTGCTAAGAAGCAATTATGCTTCATATACACCATGATAAAGTGGTCAAGAAAGATGGTAGAATAAATATATATATATAAATATATATATTTGTATATATATATATATAAAAGCTTTAAAGTAAACTCCCTAGATATACTTCCTGTGCTATTTAACTTCTGAATAGTATATTTTTAAAAATTCCTTTGCATTAAAATTTTCTTTTTCTGAAGCAGCATCATTGAATATAGGAAAACAGATGAAAATACATGGAAGATAACAACAAAATCTAAATTATATTTAGGACAAAAGTTTTATTATCATAAACTATGTTTAAATTATTATTTCTGAAATTACTCAAATTCTTGTGGATCTTTCAACTTAGGGTTTCCTAATTCTCCATACAATATTTACTAAGTCCAAAATAAAACTGACAAAGGAGAACATACACTTTCAGAAAATACCTAATTTTGCAGAATCAGCACAGCTTATTTAAAGTATTCTGATGTTCTAATGTCTTTGTGACATTTGCAATATATATTTTTAATTGGAATTTGTGTCAATTTTTGATGACTTTCCCCTTTCTTCTTTGATATCTTTGAAATTAATTTGAATGATTTTGCGTATTTGTAGGTTCCAGTGAAGTCTATGAAACTTTCAGTGCTGATCATATTTCCTCAGGACTCAAAAGCAGTAGGAAAATAAGTGAAATTTATTTAAATTCTTTAAATAATCTGAGAAGATATCTATATCTTGCTCCAGCACTGTGTTCCAGAAGTAACTGCAAATCCCCTCCTCTGATATAAAGAGTTGCTATTTGAATTAACTCTGGTAGTAAATTAATTTGGAATCAATAAAGAATAGTTAATTTTGTTTCATTTTATTAACCTCATGCCAGTTGTAACATTCTAACTTGCAGCTGTACTTCATTAATAAATAAGTGGCTGAACACAATTTTTGTACTTTGTTCTACTTTCTTGTAATCCCTAGTCTATTTTAGGTGATGTCACTGTATTTCACTCTCCTATTTTTGCCTTAAGAGATCCTACAGTGATTCTGAACCTTTACCAGAAATCAGCACCTTCTTACCTTCAATGTTACAAAGCCAGACAGATTAATTTTAAAACTCTTCAGCCTAAATAAACTTTGCTGCTTTTCCTTATTATTATTATTTATTATTTTCATTAATACAGGGCTTGGAAATGGGCTAAAATGGCTGGCAGATTTTATAACTAGTATCCTTCTGGACAAAATATTCAGCTCACAGCTGGATAAATAAATCATGAAAGGGTGAGCAGCTGGTTCAGGGGTCCGGCACAAAGGGTTACAGTGAATGGGGTGACACCAGACAGGTGACCTGTGACTAGTGGGGTTCCATGGGGCTCCATCCTCAGCCCTGTGCTCTTCAACTTCTTCATTAGTGGCTTGGACACAGGACTGGAAGGGATAGTGAGCAAGTTTCCAGGTGACACAAAACTGGGAGGAACTGTTGATGCCCTTGAAGGCTGGAAGAGCCTGCAGAGGGACCTTGATAAATTAGAGGGCTGGGCATTCACAACCCATATGAAGTTCAGCAAGGGAAAATGCTGAATTCTGCACCTAGGATGGGCCAACCCTGGATGTACAGTACAGACTGGGGAATGAGAAGCTGGAAAGCAGTGCCATGGAAAGGGACCTGGGGGTCCTGGTCAATGGCAAGCTGAACATGAGTCAGCAGTGCCCTGGCAGCCAGGAGGGCCACCCATGTCCTAGGGGACATCAGGTACAGAAGATCCAGCCAGGCAAGGGAGGCAATTCTCCTACTCTGATCTGCACTGGGGCAGCCTCATGTCAAGTCCTGGGGGCAGTTTTGGGTGCCACAAATATAAACATATAAAAATACATAATAAAGATATAAAGCTATGACAGAGTGTCCAAGGGGGGGCAACAAAGATGGTGAAGGACATTGAGGGGAAGCCATATGAGGAGTGGCTTAGGTCACTTGGTCTGTTCAGCCTGGAGGAGACTGAGGAGAGACCTCATTGCAGTGTGCAATCTCCTCCTAAGGAGAGGAGGAGGGGCAGACACTGATCTCTTCTCTGTGTTGACCAGTGACAGGAGCCATGGGAATGGCCTGAAGCTACATCGGGGGAGGTTTAGGTTGGATATTAGAAAAAGGTTCTTCATCCAGAGAGAGAGTGGCTGGGCACTGGAATAGGCTCCCCAGGGAAGTTGTCACATCACCAGACTGACAGAGTTCAAGAAGTATTTGGACAATGCTCTCAGGTACATGGTGTGACTTTTGGGGATGGTGTTGTGCAAAGCCAGGCATTGAACTCAATGATCCTTGTAGGTCCTTTCCATGACTCTGTGATACCTCACACCTTATCTTATCATACAGGTTGCATCCAAATTAAGAGAAAAAAAGAGAACTTAGTATTTTTAAAACAGAAGTGGTGAATGAGCCATAAAAATATTATAATTCATATGTATATTATCATTACCAAACACCATCTGAATCTCTTGAGAATGCAAATTTAGCCCTGGTTTCTGAAATTGGATCTTCACAAACAAATTCTGTGTACAAGTCTTTTGGGAATTTCCAGGAATTAAGTGCCCCTCTTCAGAGCATTAGTCTATGCCTTTGTAAAGATCAGATTTCAAAATTAAGACAGTTCATTAGGAGCTTCAAGAGGCATGTAAAGCCATTTCATACCCCAGTGGATCATGAAATACCCATATATATACACTCCCACAACCCAAACACCTCTTCCCCCAATTGAAGAACAACAAAGCAAAAATAAGTTTCTTTTGGTTATTTGAATTTTGTGTAATTTTATTGGAATTTGATTGCATTTTATTGGAATACCATGAATACTAGAGATGAAGCCACAGTATTTAGATCTAAAAAAGTGAAATTGTAATTTCTCATAGAATCAATGTCCTTGATTCTCATAAACAGTTCTAAAGGTGTTTTCTAGCATCTTTACAGCTGGGACTGAAATCTATTCCCTCTCCCTTATTAACAGTCACTGAAGAGTTCCGTAGCTGTTTTCTGAATTCTGAAAGCTTATTTCTTGGTCTAGGATCTTATTGTTGTGACAAGAATTTTTTTTCCTTTAATACCCAAGAGGAGGGAGAAACAAATAAGACAATTTCCTGAGAAGCTATTTCATTGGGCACTGCTTTTTTTTTACAGTTCTTCCGAGGCTGGGAATGTTAATAGCAATAAACTGATATTGGCAAGTAATTACTCCTTTATGGGTACCATTTGCATTTGATGCATGCTGGTAGACAGGTAATGATTATCCCAGAAACTTCCCTTACAGCTTCATTCATTCTCCTAATCTTTGTTATAAAGCATGACTAAAATTTTATTATATTTTCAATGAAAACATGAATACAGGGAGACAAGTATTTCCACAGTGTGATGTATGTGTGTTTGGTGAAGAAGCTTACAGAGCAGAAGAAATTTCTGGGATGGCAAAACTCAGAAGTAACTTCCTAATGTTAAGTGCATAAATTAGGTAAGAGTAACCAGAACTTCTGGAAACAATCTTTAAAAGAAAAATCTGCCTTTTCTACTCTTGTGATACTAATTCATAAATTAAACTTATTTTCATATTTTTCTTTGTTTTTCTTTTAATTAAAAAATTGCAAATACTTATAAACACATTTAAAACCAGATTCAACTGTATCTCTGTGTTGTTTCTCCTTTCATGCAGCACTTCCTATTTTGTATCTGTCACCTTTAAAGTGTGTGATGAAATGTTCAGGCTTCTCGTAAAGGAGATTCAGTATCAGTGTCACTTTTTAAAAACTAGACAAGTAACAAGAAATAATACAGAACCACAGTTTTTGTTTTGTTTTGATTGGGGTTTTCCAGCATTGAGCTCTCTAAATATATTTGATGTTAGCCTTACAAAATTACTGGCTGGTTTTCAGATGTTTTATTTTAATGGAAGTTTAACTCAGTGAAAAATAAAAGGTTCAACTCAGCAGAAAATTCTAGTTGAATGAACAAATTCATTTTCCATGCATACCATATTAGCTTACTATAGACTTTATAAACTAAATTCTTCCAAAAATATAAATGAACTAGAGGCTGTGCAATTCAAATTGAGACAAGGATTTAAACATTTGTCACAACGGTAGATTTAAAACATGCATCTAAATAAGGGCATAATTATAGTCTGATGCACAAAAATTATCACAATAATAAAAGAAGTATAAAAATAGGAGTGTATTATGCATTTGTATGATGTATTTGCACAGCAAATGAGAGGAATTTCAGAATGATGCTGCTAAGAGTTATGAGCATCTTTTTACATAATTCATCAATTCTGTTTTTAAACAGGAAGACAAGCACAGCACTGAAGTGTGAGGCTTTATGTGGAAGTTTAAGACATAGTGTAATATTTGATTTCTTAGTTGTCTGTTTTGGTTCTATTGTATGATGATGACAGTCACTCATCAAGTAAAGAAATAAATTTTCCTAGTAAACTGAATTTCAATTGTCTTTTTTTTATTTTATTTTATTTTAATTGAGATATAATGTGGTACTACAAGGATGTGTTAAACTGTGTGTATTGCCTGCTTCACTTAGAGTCAAATCCCATTACATCTTGGTAGAACCAAATATGATTTGATAAGAAAGGTGTCTAGATTGGAACTTTCTGCATAAGGAAAGATCAAGTCAACAGGGCTCAGCAACATGGTCTACTAGCAGTGATGGAAATTAGATGTTTATGTAATAATTTTTCTCAGTCATAAGAAGTGTTTTATTTTTGGTTTTCTCTTTGATGAATTATAGAAACATGCTGACAATAATTTCAGTGTAGCATCCTAATTTTCTCATTTTTACATTAGATTTAGCTCCATGCTTGCCCACAGAAAATATAATTTTTGTTTATTTCCCTTTCCAGAAAATAAAAACAAACCTACATACACAAAAAGACATGTTAGAACTGAGAGATCCACAACTCAAAACTCATCTATTAGTTGTTTTCCATAGAGAAGTAAAATTGGTTTGTTTTTTTCCAAACAAACCATGTACTCTTATTTCCCACTCTCTTCACCATAAATTGTTTAATGCAGTACTTTAGGCTTGCAAAAATTAGGAGCTTTATTTAA
Source organism: Parus major (assembly GCF_001522545.3). Taxonomy (NCBI): domain Eukaryota; kingdom Metazoa; phylum Chordata; class Aves; order Passeriformes; family Paridae; genus Parus; species Parus major. The sequence goes on from NC_031768.1 coordinate 35,816,860, forward strand.
GATGCATAGTACTAGGTATCACTGATGCATTAAGATAAATGATTTATGCATCATATAATCAACCTGATTGAATTCTGTTCAAATGGTTTGAACCAATGCTCTTCAGCATCTCCCTGCAGAGCTATATTACTGTGTGAGGAAAAGACACAATTGCAAGAAAAATAAAAAGTATAATTAGAATGAAATCTTTTTCACTGTAAATGTAAACATTTAAGATCTATTCATATCTTTATTGGGCATTATTTTTCAATGAATAGGGTTTAACTTAAACAAAATCCAGAATTTTCATTTTGCAAACTATAAATCCATTCTACTTAAACATAACATAAAAAAATCTATAAAAATTTATCCTGAATCCTAGTATGAACATTTCTTTATACAATATCTTTGGAAAGGAAGAAAAACTCAATTTATGTGGGATTTAAGTTAAAATTTTTGTAAATTTTAAGCAGATTTACTTGACTTCACAGAATATGAAAAGCAGGCTATGGAATGACTGATCCATGTCTCAGTCTCTTAGCAATAATTAACAGATTTAGCACAGCACAAAGTTTTTTGATTGCAATGTAGGAGATCACTGAAATTTATTTTTAATACTCCACCATGGAAATCTTTTTCCATCACCTAGTTAAACCTGAAAATGTCAAAAATTGTGCCATGTTTTACATCCAGCTCTAAATGCTCATGTTTGTCTGACACAGTTTAGAGCATTCAGTCTTGCAATAGCAGAGCTCTCTGATGGTTAACATATTATCTCACAGGGACACCAAAAATTAATGTTCTCCTGCTAAAAGCAGTCCAGTTTGATGGATGTTCTGATACAATATCTAAGAAGTTCAAGTCATCAGAAAAGACTGCTAAATCTAGTTTCTTTGAACTTACACCGGTAGAAAGACCTAGCACCCTCCTAAACACAATGTTATCAGAACACTTGGACTGGATATTGCAAGCCATGAGTAAAGATGCTGTGTTATTCTGACTTAATTTAAGGATTGACTCATTTTTCAGTCTATAAATTGAGATAATAAGAAGATTTAATGGCTTACATTCTTAAATCTTGATCTGCTAATCTGTAGATGAGCTGTTGTAAACACCACTTGGAAATTTGCTTTCTCTAAAATACAGCTGCAAACAATGTTGGAAGACAACACAATTTTTTTTCTTAAAGTTGTTTTCCATAAAAAATCATAATTTAAAAAAATATTTTTTACACAGATTTTTTTTTTTATGTCCTCCACATTTAAAGAACACTTTAATCATCTTTAAGGGGGTTTCCCATCACATATTTGCAGGGTTGATACTTTTCATTCAGGTTTAATGTTGATCATAGGCTGAAGTTATCTAAGACTTTGCTAAAAATAGAATTAAAATTCATTGCTAAATAATGAAATCATTACTGGCAGATTATTAATAAAAACCCTGTAATGTTTACAGGCACCTAGAATATTTATAATTTTATATAGGAAGGGATCATGCATATTATATGAGAAGCAAGCAATCAAATATTTAAAATGGATTGAATGATTCAGCATATTAATAATGGATTACATCACAAGGCCTCTCATCACAAGATTTATTTCTCTGCAGATCAGTAGGAAACAGACATTATTGCCATGTAAGAACTGCTGGGTGTTTTCCTGGTCTGGACTTTCAGAATTTAGTAGGAACACTTCCACTGACATCAGACTTTCAGGACAAAGGTTACATTCTAATTTTTACCATGCTTTGAGGGCAGAAAATGGCTTCATAAACCTGAATATGTTTCAGAAAAGTTGTGGTGGATCTCTTAAAGATAAAAAACCTCACTCTTACCAGGCTCCAAGAAAACAAGAATCTCTCTGAGATATAAGCTTTCATTTTATCTGATGATCAGATTTATTTTTTTAGACAACCTGCTGAGTGACACAGAAAGTTAAATAATTGCTTCAGATTCAATTTTGTTTCAGAGAAAAAGAAATAATTCATCAGCTAAATAAATCTTTTAATGGAAACCTATGAGAAATCATAATTTTCTAAGTTTCAAATACCAGAGAAAATTTGAGTGTTCTCCTCAATTAAAAAACAGACAAAACCAAAAATATTATAGAGCTTCTCCATATCAGTTTCTTTCCAAAAGAAAAGATAGTTGTTTCCTCCAATTTAATGTCCCAGAAATATTTAAATGTTTACTATAGTAAATTCAAATTTATCCCAAAATTATCCATACGAGAAATGAATTTCTACTCCCTTCTTTTCTCTTCTCTTCTAATCTTTCCTTACGCTAACAAATTCCCCATACACAAGACACAGTATTATTTTGTAGATTATTAGGGCAGAAAGGTGAGGAAATGCTAGTGACATTAAGAAATTTAGTAGTATTTTTTAGGGAATATTCAAGTTCTCAGAACCTAATTCAGAGTTACAGAAAATACTTTGAGACTGATAGCTTAAATGTAAAAAAAACCCCTCTGTTATATCAACAGCTTTCATTTGAAATATTATTCAGTTGCTCACATACACAGCAGGAAATAAAGAAGGAAAAACAGGCTTTCAAAAGCAAGTATTAAAACTAAATGTCTGTAGACTTACAGCAGATAACAAACAAGCAAAAAAATATTAATGACCTTTGCTATAATTTGCTAAACTACAACACAGCTGGAAACACTGAAGGAAGAGCCCATAAACAAACCTTTCACTAAATACAAATTCTGCTTAGCAGGGAAAGAAAAAGGAATTCTCTGAAAACCCATTAAAACTCACAGTATGAAGTGGCATAAAGAATTAAATAGGACAACATAATACAGTAGTCGAAAATCAGCATGTTATATGGGAAATTAATAGAGATGACTTCATCTGAATTTCTTTTATAATGGGAAATTACGTTCCAAAAGTAATACCCCAAAAAATTAATTACATAAATATTTTCATCTTACGGTAAAAATCTAACCAAAATACGGGTTTAGTTGGAGGATTTTTTGAGCTCTCATGTAAATTTCACTGAACTGAATCAAATATTTGACTTAACTGAAGAGTTATTGGACAATATATTCATATTATGACAGTGCAAAGAAAATCACAGTTTGCTATGGAAAATATTTGCAGGAAAGGACAAGAAAGTAGGGAATTTAATCCAAAATTGGTGTCGAAATAAGTAAGTTTGTAACTACTTTTATTTTTAATGTTTTAATTTTATTTTGAAATTAAGTTTGTAAATATTTTCCTATGTAATTCTAAGTTTTTCAATGTGTGTAGTCATTTATGTCTAGACAGAACTTCAGGGGAAAAGAATACAACAGTAATCTGTTTCTGCATTTTCTGTCTCTCAGTGGATTCATAATGTAACAAAAGTTTAAACTTAAATTGTGTTTCTGCTGCTCACCATATGCAGAATACATCTGTGTCCCACCACAGAGACTAGCATAGAGCTAGTCAAGAAAGTTTAAATATCAGAAACATTATTAATTCTGGGATTAATCTGCTGCCTTTATTTGTGAAGCAGGGTAACGCTGCAATGCTATCCATTGTGTCCTAGAGACTTTGGTTATCACTTTCAGGGCCCACTACTTAGTCCAGACCTGGGCTTCTGCCTAGAGAAGGAACGAAATGCAGCCTGAAAAATACATTCCAAAGTTTGAAATTTAAGGTGTTTCTTCCAGATTTATTCCCAAGACTTCTTGAGCAGAGCTGTTTTTCCGTGCAACATGAGCATAGCAAACTCAGTTCCAGGATACACCAGACAAGCTGCTCAGCACGCCTCATTGTCAGTATGCACATTCACAATAGCAATTAGTCCAGGTTACTTGGACATTCAGAAGCTTGCTGTTACTAACCTGAAAACATCTCCAGATATCCTGCAGAAATGCCTAAAAACATTGTTTGTCTCTTGAGTATTAGACAGCACATTCACTCACCAGCTGAGCTGGTGATAAATAATACTTTAAACATGAAATGCTGAAAAGACAAGATTAAAATAACGAAAGTTGCAAAAGAATTGGTATATAATAGCCAGGGATTTTTCTTGTTTTTGTCACCGATTTTATACTGAACAGAGAGAGAAAGAAGAGTTTTACTAAAAATCACTCTAAAGCAAAAAATGGTAGATGGATGGATAAATGAAATAAAATTTCCACTTCTGTACCCAGCAACCCTGTTGAGCTATGCTGCTAAAAAAAATGATTGCTTGCAAAAGAAGGCCTCTTCACAAGCATGAGTTTCTCCTGTCAAATGGGGGAATAATTCAAAGGCACATCTGAAAGAGACAGAGGAGGAATATAAATGCTAGATTAAGTAAGGTGTTTAGACACCGAGAGATAACACAGTGCAATGTCTGACTTTTAGTCACTGTCATAGGAGAACATGAGTTACAAGCTTCCTACTCAGGATCTAAGTCACAATGCCAGACCTTCAAAAACAAGCCTAAATATACTTGTTCTGGTTGGTCATAGATTTCTGTCAGGACGTAAATATCAATCCACTGCTATTTACTTCAGACCCGTGACTACTTGTGAGTAACCTTCTTCCACATAATAGCTGTAATTTTGTATAAAGACTGTGACTAGAGTTCATCCTCCAAAACACCATTGCAGGACAATGAATGTTTAAAACGAGTAATAAATGCAGTCTTGGAAGCAGGTTGGAAATCATAGCACACACATATATGAAAAATGCATTCTGAAATAGAAATATAAAATGTATTTAGGGAAAGATGATGTTTGATAGGTAACTTCATATAAAACTTCAAATGAAACTTCAAAATAAAAACACCTTTCAAGTTAGACACAGCAGAGGAAGAGAAGACTTAACCATATTTGTGTGATTTTTGAGGGAGAAATTATGAATCAAAGACTTTCCTTCCAGGGAAACAGAAAGCAGAAGCTGCTGGTTCTGGGTGATATAGTAGTTGTGAAATAGTCCCACCATTTCTCTTGCTTCAGCAATACAATAAGATAAAAAAAACCAGCAAGCTCTTTTCAGTTCTCACCCTCCACAGAAGATTCCAGGCACCAGACCATGGCCAGATATACTCATCTGCAAACCTGGACTCTGGGAGAATTTCTGACAACAGTAGAATTAAACTTCACCTTTCTTCTAAAATGGCCAAGAGTGCTTGTCCTATGTTTTACCATTTGGTCCCTTTTGCTAGTGGAGGGATTCAATTTAGCACACTGGTGTACTTTACATTTCTGATCAGATAATCTATGGTATATACAGTTTCTATATTCTTCACACTGCCCTTCTGAGCCACCTACAAAACAAAGTTTTGTGATGCTGTAACTTCAGAATGAGTGCAGTTCCACCACTGTACAGCATCCCTGAAGTTTATGGATAATCTGGACATACCATTAGCATAATTGGGCAGGGAAGAGGCAAATTCCAAATGTATAACTGTCTCATGGCAGCTGAAGAGCTGGCCTTACACTCAGATTTTGAAGAATTCGTATTAGTCCCCTTGGTAAAAGGCAGAATTGACCACTGAAGAAATTTTTAGGTTCACTTGGTAGGAATAACAAGTATGAAAGCACATTTGCTCACCACACTACTTGTGTCACTGCAATAGTTTAGACCCCAGACAAAGCTGGGCTGTAAGACCAGAGATGAGCCTTGATTTCCCCATTTCAGAGGGTCTAAGTGGAAACAGTCTGTCACTCACTGGAACAAGACAGCATAAATATTAGGAATACAGTACTGAAGCCTTTCTCTCAAACTTCTGTTTTGCAATATATTCTGCTCCTGTTTACCATCATTCAATCAATTTCTGTTCCAAGGAAATTTGAATTATTGCTGGCTGAATTATGAATGATAAATTAAGAATACTTGATTCAAATCAGTGAATCATTCTACATGGACAAGTTGTTTCCATATTCTGTGAACAGTGTGGATAGAATAAAATTAATGTAATTCCTCTGAGAGACATCAGGATTGAGAAACAATTTAGTGAAAATTCAGGCAAAATGCGTTTTGTAAATATGCTGTTATAAAATGTGTTTAACTCCGTAATAGAAGCCATATATATCTCATTCTGTGTGGCTCATCTGCTTCTTCTCCTCTCAATATGTCAAACTATTTGCATTAGTTCTGCAAAAGACTTCCTTGCTTATTTCATATCAATTTATTATTTTTCCATCATGATTGATTCTTTCTCTTAATTTTATTTCCATTATTTTAGAATAATAAATACCTTGCTCCTTCCTCTCCCCTGATATTGGACAAAAGTAAAGGAAAAGTTTATTCTTTAGAGCTTGGTGTTTCATTCCTGGTATTTATTAAACTACATTTCTTCCCCCATTGAAGAAATTTTACCTTGAAAAGTTATCTTCCTGTTAAGCCAAAAAAAACCCAAACCAAGAAAACCAACTGAAAGACAAACAAAAAATCCTGAAAAACCCTATATTCAATTTTTTCCATGCTGCTTTTACTCCTTACATTTTAATTCCACTGAAATTGTTATCCTGAAATAGTCTTTCTACATCAATTCTTGTAGACAACCCTTCCTATGCTGTCTTTCAATAGCTACAGGTAATTTACCTACTGTATATTAAGTACCACTTAGTCTACTCAGTTCTTTTTAACTTAGATAAGTCAAAATGTGTAGATATATGCTTAAGTGTCTGATTTTTTAATTTTTTTTTAATCCTGAGAGAAACATAATTTTCATTATGTCTATTTTTTAAAAAAATGGAATCTAGTGAAGAAAATATTTAGATTAAGGTTGCTACATATATCTAACTCCATCCACAGAATTATCATTATAATACATAAATTTTTATTATAATTGTCTACTGGTATAAATATTTCTGATAGTTTTTCCCCTTTTCTATACCCCTAAAGAGACTTTTAAAACCTGGTTCAATTATTCATTTTAGTTTGTCATACAGGTTCTCCTAAATTTCCTGTTGTAATCACTTCCCACTGTAATCCTGACAAAAAACAAAATTTAAAAGAAATATCTTTTTTCTTGAAAATCAGATATCATAGTACACAAAGTTCTTGTTACTTGTTTATCTTTAGTGTTAAGAAAGGTAAAGAAACAATTTGCTTTAAATTGCTTTGTTATTTAATAATAAAATGAAGAGGGAAAATTGCTCAAGCCGAATAAGAAGTGAAAAATATAAAGGTGGTTTACCAGTAAAATTCTAAAATTGTATCTTGCTTATAAGTCCCTCTCATGAAAAAAAAATTAAAAATTAAAGAGTAAGGAGGAGATGACTCTTATAGAGAAGCAGTAGCACAATTAACACTCCCACCTCCCAGTATTCAAAACAGCCTATTAAATAATTGTTGACCCAAAACTCAGACCATGTAGATGGCGAAGGAGATGAAACGGTACTTGGCTATATATCCAAATGTTAATTCCTCAGAAATATATTTCTGAGGAGGATTAGTTTTATTTTTATGTGAGGTTTTCTAAGCTTTTGAACCTGCACATTTGAAATGGTATTATTTTCTAGAAGTGTATCTAAGCTAAACTCTACTCATTCCGTGGTCAAATGAGGGGAAAGCCTGAGTATTACTTGCTGTATATTGTGATATTCCAGTTTAATGCAGTACTTGAGTCTGAGTCAAAGGCTTTGCAAGCTAATAAAACTCATGGAAGAGGAAAAATTAAACAGGGAGCTCATGAAGCACCTTGACTGAAGTAGTATGTATTTTTCTTCTGTGGATAACAGAGAAAAAAAAGTGATTTTAGCAATATTACTGTTGTTAACGGTAATGCATACACTTCTGTGGGATTCAGCAGAAGTGTACTCACTTGCATCAGCTAATCAGAACTTAAATTTCTTCCATTGCCACAAGCTTTGTACTTTGGACTAGACCGGTTTAATTTGTGAATTTCTTGTTCTGAAGCATAAGTATTTAGCTTCAAAAGTGAATTTGTAGAGAGGGACTGGGGGCATAACTTTTTCCTTTCAGCCCCTCTATTTGAAATCATGGGGATAAATATTCTAGACCTAGAAAGAAATGAATGGTCAGCAAATATTGTCAAAGACACAATGAAGAGGTTAAGAGGTTGCCTTTTTTAAAATATTTTGGTGGGCAGGGGAAGTTCTTATTTATTATCTATTTATTTAATTTTAATATATGGATTATTGATTCCAATCCTGAGAGAAAACAGTCTGACTTCAATGGAATTTATATACACTGCTGTACATGTCAGTATACAAATTGATAATACTCTCTTTTACGAGGTGTAATTTTGAGTGCATACATAATGTTTTATTTTAAAGATGCTTTTCAGTGTTTCCCTTTGACTCTCTGTTGTCCAATGTGGCGCTGGTTTTGGGTGGGGTAAAGCTAATTTTCTTCACAGTGGCTGTTGTGGGGCTGTGTTTTTGATTTGTGCTGAACACAGGGGTGATGATACAGAGATGCTTTTGTTATTCGTGAGCAGGGCTTACACTGAGCCAAGGCCTTTTCTGCTCCTCATACTGCCACGTTGGTGAGGAAATTGAGGGTACATGGGAGGCTGGGAGGACACACAGCCAGGACAGGTGACCCAAAATGACCAAAGGGACATTCCAGACCACGTGACATCGTGCTTAGTGTATAAAGTATGGGGGAGAAGAAGGAGGAAATGGGGGGACATTTGTAGTGATGGTGTTTGTCTTCCCAAGTCACCATTACATGTGACGGGACCCTGCTCTCTGAACACTTGCTTGCCCATGGGAAACAGAGAATGAATTTCTCATTTTGTTTTGCTTGTATGTGGCGTTTTTGCTTTCCCTGTTAAACAGTCTTCATTTCACCCCAGGGTTTTCCATCTTTTACACCTCTGATTGTCTCCCTGATCCTGCTGGTGGGAGGGCGGGTGGGTTTTTAGGGCTTGGTTGCTGACTGGGGCTAAACAACAACTTAAAAAAGCTGTAGAGGCTAAATCAAATGAACTGACTGATTTAATGTACCTGCCTACAGGTACACGGGGCAGATAAGTAATGATGATATGGGCAGAGAATATCCATTACTGAGAAGTGAAGGTTTGTCAGGTAGAGCCATTAAAGGGAGATGAAAAGGGCATTAAAAATTAGGCTTTGGCCCAGGAATGTGGCTTTGAAATGCAGAACACCCACATTTTATTTCTTTGTCTCTGGTGATAACCTGCTCCAGATGCCATGCAGCGAGTGTCTTGAAGTGGCTGTCATTCACAAGAATTGCTGCAGTTATTTTCTTCAGCTCACAAGATTATCATCTTCCTCTCCTACAAACCTCTTTTGGAAGCCTCTTAATGGAAATAAGGGTGGCAAAGGCTAATCCTAAAACTAGGTTTAAGCTCAGCTCACTTTACCTGTTTTTGGTATATCTCTATCTCTTCCATATGGAGGATATTCTGGTTATCTGAACCTGTCTCATTGAAAAGAGAGAAAGGTATAATTAAAATTGTCTTCTGGAAATCCCTTTGAGCTCCTGGACTAAATTATGCTGAAATGTTAAAATGAAGAATACCTGAACCAGTAGAAAAAGCAAAAGTTGATTAAAAACAACAAAAAAAGAGGTTAAAAATATTAACTATGCCAAACTTTGAGTGGGATCTGTCAGGAATCAGAAAGTATTTGCACAAGTGCAAACAGTTATAGGTCTGTTGGGAAATATGGGGATAAGAAATACTCAGTGACAGAGGTCACTGAACAGTCATCATCTTTATTAAACAGAGCAACTCAAGCTGGAGATTTTTAGCCAGAGTTCTTTGTATGATCTGTTGTGCCTGAACTCTCCTGTGCAGGTAAGAGTGCTGTTTTCCAGCAAGTGCTCACTTAAGAGCTGTTCTCATTTGTGTGAAGAACTGAGAAATTTTGAGGTTTTTTGTGCCTGAGCCTGTCTCCTATGCCTTTCTCCTCAGAACACTTCTGTTCACAGTGATATTTCACCTTGCTTTAGAGGACTAAGAAAGGAAATTTCCTGTCAGGTTTGCTTGGAAAGGTCTGGCACAACATAAGAAGAAATTTATTATTTTTTAAATTCTTATTATAAGTGAAGGAAATCAGTGGAAATTGTTGCTTCAACATTTGTTGTCTCTTTTCTTCTTATAGGCATGATCTCCTTCAGGCTTCTGCAAGTTTTGGGTGACAAAAAAATGGTTACATTTAAGATTTAATAAAATTTGTGCTAAAATTTAAAAAAAAGAAGATTGGAAGAAAGCATCTAATCAAGGTCTTCAACTACCTAATTAGTGGTCATAGAGGAGTCAAGGCCAGACTCTTTTAAGGGCACAGTGGAAAGAGGAAAGACACAGGACACAAGCTGCAGCAAAGGAATTTCCTTTTAAGTGTGTGGAAAAAAACTCCACACTGGTCAAGCAATGGAATAAGTTGAATGCAGCTTGATGAGGAAGGCTGTCTCTTTGAGGAAATTGAATATTTTCCCAGACAAGACCCTGAGTAACATCACTAAACTCTAAATAATATGCTTTCCTTTCAGCCAACACTACACTAGTGATGTCCAGAGGGCCCTAGCAACCTAGATTATTCTCTAATTCTGAAACTAACAAATTGCATCCATTGAACAGAACTGTTGAACTTTTCAATAAGAATAACTGATAGACAAATGTGATTCGATATTTCCTTTTATAAAACTGCAAAAGGAGATGAAAGGACATAGTCGAGAATGAGAACATGAAAAACCTAAGGCAAGGTCTGTTATACTGGAAATAAAAACAAACTACACTGTTTTAAGTTTAATTTCATCAGTTTTCTTTTTTACTCTCAGTCTCCTTGGATAATAGTATTCTGTAATTATCCTCACCACTTTATTTGTCCCAGTTGTTCAGTTTGTGTTAGAATGTACTTTTAAACCTTAAGAAATTTGCTCATAAAAAAATCTTCCTTGGGAGATTGATTATTGCTGTACACATAACCTGCCTGTATTATTGAATGAACTTCCTATGTTCTTATATATCTTCCAAAACCAACACTGTGTTTAAGACTTTTTTTTTCTTTTTTTTGCCTTACTGCTCAGAAGGGTGTTGGTCTAGCAAATGGCCATTACAGCGTAGTAGTATCAGATGTTTTCTGCAGACTGCTGCCTCCATCAGACATGTGTTTCAAATAAAAGTTGCTATAGGTCCCACACCATACCTATTTTCTTTTACTTAATTCTGTTGTAATAGTTATTCTACCCAAATTTTATCTCCCAGCAATAAATGTAAAACTTAATTTAAGCTATACCAATTAGATCTGGGTTTGTGATTTTATCTCCCAGTTATACGTTTAATAGTTGATTTAAGCTTCACAAATTGCTTTAGATCCTGGAGAAGGAGGGGGTGTGATCCTGATAAATCATACCAAGTTTCAGATGAAGTGCAAATGTGCTTGGTTAGGAGCTGCTGTTACTCAGGTTCCCTATGGTTTTCTTTACACTAGTAATTGAGCAAATTATGGGTCCAGTTCCATAAACCCTCAGCAGATGGAACTTCTGTTTCCAATAGAAGCTCTGGTTGTGAGGGGCTTTCTTCTAATCCTGGGGCCAGCCAAAACTGAGAGTTTGGAAGAGGGGAGGGCAGCACACAGCAGCTCTGTCTCAGGAGCAGGCTGAAGAGGATGACCTATCTTTCACAACTTTCTTTTTTTGCCCCTCTTCTCCTTGCATCGGCAAGGGAGCAGAAGAGAGTGGATAATTTTACTTCTTACTCTCCTCATTCTGCCATTTGTTTTGATACCCCAGCTAATATGTGAATAATCTAGACTTGATCTTACCTCTGCTGGCTTCTGTGTCAGGGGATTAGTAGAATTCCCACTTCTGACTGAAATCACAACAAGGAAATTCCAGGAATTTGAAGGAAAACACCTCTTAACAGAACTGAGTGCCATGCTGAAACAGCTCTGAAGAAATCCACTTTGGAAATGAATGCCTAGTAGGAAGGACAAGCAGGATGGTACCTCAGGTTGTCTGCATAATTTGCTCTGCTCATGCTACCTTATCATCTGCTGACAAACCGCTTCCTTACACTGAGGAAACAAGTTCATGGGATACCTTTCTAGACTAGCTGATAGCTTATCCCTTCCTTCACATAAATTTTTGGTAGTAAGATATCATTCCACAAGGGAATAAACTTAAACACACATAGTACAGAGGATTCCAGCCATTCTCAGCTATACCAGTTTGGGATTATTGTTATACAGAGGAGTCCTAATAATGTAATTTTAACAGGGATGCTGAAAGTGCATGCAAAAAGGAACTTGTCACCCAGCTACCAAAATAGGATTAAAGGGTTTTAAGACGTTGGTCTTACTAAGTTGTCATCTCAGATAATTTCACAGTGCAGAGTGAGAAGAACTTGTGTTCTGAGAATGCAGCAGCTCACAGGTACCAGTCATCTACTAAGTGGGCAGGTGTAGGGAAAAGAAAGACTTTTTGCAGGAAGTGTTCTAAAATGGAAGTCAACAAACCTCACCTCAAGGAAAACTCTGCTGAGAAAGCTTTCCCAGAACTGGTTCTGTAATGTCTAAGGACTTATTTAAGGAGGTAATAGGAAAAGATCCTGGACAACTAGCTGACAAACACAGGTTTCTATTTAAAAATAAATGGTGTTCGGAAAGAAAGTCTCATAAAAACCCCAATATACAGATGCTGAGCCAATTCAGAAAAAAAAGATATATGAGTATAAAAATTACCAGACATTCTCTCGGCTCAGCTTTTATCTCAAACTGAAATTCAAACAACCGAATATGCTCTAATATGCCCCACCCCCCAAATAAAACTGAAATAAAAAGAAGATTCTACAGCCAAATGCAATAAAAAAAACAGCAAGCTGCATTCTTACTCATAAACTTTAACCTGCATGCTCATTTGTGGATACATATGGCATGTCCCTATTTTTGTATTTCTCCCTTGAAGTTATGCTAGTTAAGATGGCCTCAATTTATGTAAAGCAACCTATAGACCATAGTCCTTCTATAGCACACACTGATCTTCAAATTTAATGTGTGAGGTAGAGATGGCTGCTCTCATATGCTGCAGATGTCTACAAATGTTGGCAACCACCATTTCATAGATAACTCATGGCTGGTTGCTTCCTTGTGAAACTTGCAGATGTCGATGAATTTTCTTCAGTGAAATTTATATTTTATAGTATAGTTTCATTGAATGACATGCCAACCTATATCTTTAAAATAATGCATGGTTGTAACAACCTGTTAATAATATATTTCAAGAAATTATGCAGTTGGATAAAAACCTCTTCAGCACATGCTATCATCTGCTTTCCCCTTCTTCCTACACTGTATCCATGATACTTAGGAGCACTGCATATATTATCATCTTTATCAACCCTTACAGAGTTACTATTCCTCTGGACTTTTTTTTATTTCTCTGAGGCAGTATGACATTGCAAAAATGACCCGCTCTGCAGAAACTTCTTGCAAGTTCTAGTGCCAAATACGTGAACAAAAATGACAGTGTGAGCAAAGATCTGCAGAACATGGTACACATTCAGATTAGGCAGTTAATTCTGAAACTATTTATCCTTTCTGTCTATAGTTTGGATATGACTGCAAATAAATAGAACAGAATTTGCAAGAGTGGTTATGCTAATGTATTTATTTTGCTTTGAAAATATTTCCCCTCAACTTTTCTGGTAAAATGTAGAAGATAGTGGGAGAAGAATCAGTTTTGTCTATTTTGAGATGTGAAGTTTTGTCTCATGTCACAAATAAATGCTAAAACAGATGGCTAATTTGTCACAGGGGTGTACATATTTTTGTATAGACACACACACTCCCCTCAAGCACACAAGATTACTAACAAAGTATTTATAATTTTAAATATTAAACCTGTGAATTCCAAGAAAGCTTAGACTTACTGCAGTAACCAAATCCCCTCAGTTCCCTTTTATTTTGGAAAAGCATGGGATGAAAACACAGGACAGAGAATTGCTGTACAAAAATGTACTGGGGCACATCACCAGTCACCAGTTACATCTTACTGGTCACTCAAATCAGTTTAAGATTTAAGTAGCTTTTGTGAAGAGCACACCCAATAATTTCTTAAATAATGTTTTCCTGTTTAATTTCGTTATACAAAGGATCTGTTCCTGAATCCCTGAAAACAATATAATTTTCCCATTATTATTACAGAAATAAATAGCAAGCCAGAGGGAATATTCATCTAGATATTTACTGATCTGAACCCAGTAGAAACTTATAATGTGCAAAATATCACATTATCCTGTTTCTGGGAGTGTGCTTACATACAGTAATAGCCTCCCTGAAATAGATGCAAACTGGGCAGAAAAAAAGTAATTCAGAAAGTTAATTTCCTATCTTTTTTTCCTGGAATATTGAAGACCTAAGAATCCATCACCAAACAGATTCTTATTTTGGCTGCTCTTCTATAAATAGAAACAGAAAATGAAAATGCAGTTCACTGGTTTACTTGGGTATTTCTTTCTGTGTGTTGCTGAACAGCCTGAAGAATGGATGGGCCATGGAGGAGTTTAGATACATGATCAACACATCTTGCAGGGAAGCAGCCAAGGGAACTAAGCAAATGAGGCAGAAATGAGAAAGGCCAGGGAAGCTAAAATATTATGTTGAGATATCAAAGTGACTTAATGAGAAAATCTCAAAGTAACTGAAAGTTATTTTTAGAATGTGAAAATGTTCCTATATCACTATTAGGTAAAAAATGCATGAAAATTTTGGAATGCATTTAATAATTGCATTTAAAGACTATTGAAGAAATTCAATTATTTTTCTTAATAAAGTAGTCTACAACAGCCTAAACCAAAGTAGGAAATGCAGGGTCACTTATTTTTAAATTGCTGAAAAATCTTACTTGTGGCACTTGTGATCTATGAGAACTCATGATTTATAAGATAGTTTATAAAATCCCATATTTCAGTCCAAGACAGTATCTTTTACTAGGTGATAATGAACTAAATAAGTAAATTCTCTCATATTATGTTGAGGTTCCTCTCAAAACTTCTTGTGAAGAAGCAAGAGCTTGATATCATAACTATAATGTATATCCTTGCAAGGGAGGGGAGATAAGAACAAGTATCTTGGTTTGACTCAGAAGAATATAGTAATTTCAAATAAATACAGAAGCTCCTGATTTAATATCTATTTTTATTCCAAGATTTCTTTGCTTCCCATTATTTAATTTTAATTTACAGACTCAAGGAATTTTTGGAAGTGCCTTTGTACAATAGCCCATTTCAGAAAATTGACACCCCATCAAAGCTGCCAACAGACATTGTTTTTATAAATATTTGCATGAACAATTAGAATAAAATTATTACTTACCAAGCTGTTAGTTTTATTAACCTATCCATCTGATACGTCAGTTTTAGGGTCGTTATTATTTTCTAAATATTCTGAAATTCCAGAGGAAAACAAAACTAAAAGGTAATGAATTCTTGAGCATAGATTTTTGTCAGTATGTTCCTTTCAGGGACATAACTTTTTGAAGACAGAACATTTATGTACCTGTATACTGGCATGGAATACAGATTATCAAAGGGCCCAAAATTTAATGTTTTGCGTTTTTTTGCTCAGAGTGCAGCAAAACAGTCTTCAACAAAGACTCATCCTGAACTAACTTAATTCTCAGATTTCACCCTGCATGACTGTGAGGGGTTGAAAGAATCCAGATTTAGATGTCTGACTTTTAGCAGAGGTACTGTAAATTTTTTTTTTTTTAATTTTTTTTTTTTTTTTTGGTCTTCTTCTAAATGAAGATGTGTGAGACATGTTTATCTTTTTCTATCTATCCATTCTTAGTAAAAGTTTTTGTATAGTTAGTTTCAGGGCCTGGGAAATAGGCAGTGAATCTTGGAGACCCCAGTAGTCTGGTTTGTTGTTCATTCAGGGATGTGAAAGATGGAATTTATGACTCAAAATATTTTTATAAGGCGGACGTATTTAATACTAACCCCATAACTATTTGTGCACAATGTAAAATATATATATATATTATTCATACTATTTTATCAAACAAACCAAATTGAGATAGATCTCTGACCAGTTTTATTGACAATGACCATTTCTGAGGATCTTCAGAATTCACAGACATATACATATTTTTCAACTGTGGGAGGTGAGTAGACAGAATATATGAATGTATTCCAAATTCAGAGTTTTCTTTCATCTCCTTTTACAATTTTAAAGGCTTTAGTTTGTGAAGAAAGCATCTATAATACCCTTTAGCACCTTTTGCCTGGTGATCCACCATCAAAATTAGAAATAGATTATCAAGGTACAAATCATTCCAGACAAACATGAATTGCTTGTTTTGATAAAGTGATGAAACCAGTTGATGAGGGGAATGAAGTAGATGTGATATATCTAGCTTTTATTAAAGCATTTGATATAGTGTCAAACGAAATCCTGCTCATAAAATTAATTCAAATTGGCATGGATATGAACACTGTCACACAGAATGAAAACTTGCTGAAGGACTGCAAACAGTGCACTGATAAACGGCAATATATTCAGCAGAATTTACAGCATGTAAATTAAATTCAGAGATAATACTAAATTCATTTGGGAGGTGTTATGAAAACCTCCAAGGGAAGAGATTAGTAATATGCACATAAAATATCAAAATGTTTCACAGTTCCATAAATTTTAAGATCAGCAGGAACTATAATGATCATCTAGTCTGACCTCCTGCATAACACAGACCACAGAATTTTAAAAAGTGATGTCTATATAACTTTAGCATGAGTAAGTCTCTGTATTTGACAAATAAATCTATTCTCAATTTTGAAACTTTACATTTTAGAGAATTCATCACTTATCTACATTGTTTCAATGGCTAATTAGCTCTACAAGTATTAAAAAATAATTGCACCTTATATGATGTTCAGAACAGAGATGTTGTAACTGGATATGGTTAAGAATATATATAATATATATAATATATAAGAATATAATATAATATATATGAATATAATATAATATATAAGAATACATAACCTATGGTGAGGATATCAAATAGAAAAAAGCCTTGCAAAACATGATATAAAAAAGCCATTGGGATACTGAATTGTAACTTCAGTTGGAATTTGGCCTTTCCAGTGGCCACAATGCATCATGACAAGCATTTTGAGATGTGGAGATGAGTTGTACATGAGCCCAAACATATGATCTCATTTGTCATGTATAGTTTGGTGGCAGTCACTGAATGAAGATGTAGGTACTTTAGAACTAGCTGCATCTACATGGCAGTTTTAGATTAGACATGAATGTACTTTGGAAGTAATATTTGTCTGATCCCCACTCTCTGATTCGCATAGCAGAGCAGTATCAGAACACAAAAAGGGGTTTCTTTCACATAACTTTGGATGGGAAGATAGAAGTACTGTCAAGAGATTTGAGTCTACGTAAGAGTAATTCTGGAGTTATGCTTTAGAACAAATTCACTGTGAATGTCAGGTCCTCAACATCAATGTTTT
Organism: Parus major; assembly: GCF_001522545.3. Lineage (NCBI taxonomy): Eukaryota > Metazoa > Chordata > Aves > Passeriformes > Paridae > Parus > Parus major. The sequence goes on from NC_031768.1 coordinate 35,834,225, forward strand.
TGCTGTGTGTGCTTACGCCCCGTGTTTCACTCCACCAGCTAATGCAGACATTCCTGCGGAAATCTTGACTCTGAGCCACAATTCCAAGAAAAAATAAGTTTAGGAATTAAACAGTGATTCATTCACTTGAGCATTATACACATAATTAGCTTTTCAGTTTCTAAAATAGGGGATATTGTCATGTGCATCTACATACACCACCAACAGAGCAAGTGTTATTTCAAATTATCAGTGATATAAGATCATAAGAATTAAAATTCAGGAGGGATGTTTCGTTTGAACGTCTGTATAAACTTTCTGGCAATGAAATGAGATTACTTTGCCAAGATGATGGCTAAGGAAAGTGTGGCAGCCAAATCATATAAGGCACTTAAAGCTCATCTGGACAAGAGACATTGTAGGAAGTAATATTTCAGTGTCACGGAATCAGAGTGAATTACTAGTTAGAAGGGTTCTTTCCCTGTCTGTGATTTCCTTGAGTACATATGTTCATAATCAAATATTAATCTATTTCAACAGTGGGTGATGGAAAGCTGTAATGCAGCAACATAAGCCAGCAACCAAGCACCACACAGCCACTCACCCTGTCCCCCACCAGCAGGATCAGGGAGGGAATTGGAAAGGAAAAAGCAGTTTAACAGGGAAAGCAAAAGCTGCACATGCAAGCAAATCAAAACAAGGAATTTGAATCACTGCTTCCCATGGGCAGGCAGGTGTTCTGCCATCTCCAGGAGGGCTCCATCACATGGAACAATTATTTTGGAAGACAAATGCCATCACTACAAATGTGGACCCCTTTCTCCTTCTTCCTCTCAGTTTTTACACTGAGCACAATGACACACGGTCTGGAAAATCCCTTTGGTCAGTTGGGATCACCTGCCCCAGCTGTGTCTCCTCCATCCTCCTGTGTCCCCTCAGCCTCCTTTTCAGGGTGTCACTACAAGAAGCAGAAAAGGCCTTGGCTCTGTGTAAACCCTGCTCAGGAATAAAAAAACCATCTCTTTATTATTAATACTATTTTCAGAAAAAATCCAAAACACAGACTTCTGAGAGGTAATGGGAAGGAAACCAACTCTATTTCAGACAAAACCAACAAAGTGGTTCCTTTTGTTTAGACATTATGTGATAAAATATTTCAGTGCTTAAACTTAGGAAAAACTAAACACTTTTAAATTAATTTTTATTTCAGCTTTTTCCCTGCTGCTCAACTATTACTTAAGCCCAGAAAATACCTGGATATGTATTACACCTCATATCTACTAAAATATTTTTTGTGAGATCTGTCAGAAGAAGTTTTCTAGAACATGTCTATAAATATATATTATAGGTTCCAATACAAATTAGTAGAACATCAAATATGGGACATCAATACAAGCATTTTGAGCCTTTGGCAATAGAAACCATTTTTCTCTTATTCCTCCCCCTTCTTCCCTGGGGCTGACTGGAAGTCACCTATCAAATATCAGTAAAAAGAAGAATAAAATAAATTAAATACTGAGGAGATGTGGGAACGGAGTAACATACAGTGCTCTAGTAAGCATAGAAGCAAAAAAGCCAGAACAGAATTGACAGGTAAAAATATGCCATTCTTTCTAAAGAGCTAAAAAAATATTTAATAGTTTTCATGATCTGATAGATCAATTTCAAGTAAAAGAAGTCTGGGTCAGATTCATTTTACCTCATAAATATCTGGCCAACATAGGCTTCTTTTTCAGACACCTGAAAGAAATTCACATTTTCAAGGCACAGTTCACGTAATATTGAAGAAGTCAAAAATCTGAAATGAACTGCTACTTAAAAATGCTTATTTCTTTTACGGACTGCAAAAAAATTTGGCTTCTCTAAAGAGATTTGCATTTTGCTGAATGAACTTTCTCTTTTGTTGCAGCTAGGTGAATGCAAGAAAAACAACAAATAAGGAACTCCTTTTATTTTTGATGATGATCAAGAAGTAAATAATATTAAAATTTAAATATTATATTATTATATTATTATAATATTATAATTATTATAGTATAATTACATTATATTATATTATATTATAATATTATAAGTAAATAATATTACAATTTAAAAATCTGTGTATTGTTATCTCTTCTTGGGTTCAAATTTTGGAACATCTGTGGGAATTCCCACAGCTTTAAGCCAAGAAATTAAGATCTAAGAATGGGAACCCTGGTGATACTTTCTTTGGATAATACTCTTCTGTTTTCATTTGATCTTTCAAATGAATTCATTTCATTGATTTCATTTCATTTGATTTGATAAGTATTTTTATTCTTGCTGAAGCAAGCTACTATCCTTTAAAATGTTGATAAGGCATGTAAACAAACATGAACAATTAAGAAAAAATTACAAAACATACATAATTTTATGATGTGATCTCCAATAGCTCTTTTCATTTTCTATCATAATCAGAAATAATTGTATTAATATGAAAACTTTTGCTATATCTGTATTTTATTAATATTTGAAATAGTAATATATTTTCCAGATTTTCAAAATATCAGTTTTTAGAGTCTGTTGCCTGCTTGACTTGATCAAAAAGTTTCTAAAGATAAATATCATCTAAGAAAATCTATAACTAAGATGTTTAATGAAAATAAGTTCCTGCTTTTTAATGTGGAGTTTATTCTGTGAGCAAATATTTTATTTCAGTGTGATATTTTAAAGGTGACATTTTATGCATGAGGCATCTTATAGACTTATTTCTGAATTTCACAGTTAGAAGTTTTGTAAACTTCAAGGATTCATCTTAGCTGACATTAATATGAACTGCTACCACTCTTGGTACAGCATAATGAAGTTGTACACTGCTTCTTAAAATAATGAGCAAATGCTGTGGTGTGCCATCCATTCATTTTCTCATAAGACAGTGTTGCAGTATATTTTTCTATCCCATTCTTTAAGAAAATTAAACATGCCTTGGTGATACTCTGTTAGGTTCTTTAACCTATATCTTACATACAAACGGCTCTTAATAAGACATTAACTGCAGTACTGAGATATCTACAGCTTGGATTCTTTTTCTTCTATCTAAGAAATGTTTTTAGGATTTTAATCTAATTTACATTCATGGTTTTCAAACAATACATTTTAGAAAGGGGAATGGGAACAGACATAGTTGAAAAGAATTGTTAAAATAACTCAAGATATATACGTTAATTGAGTGGTAAGCCATATATGCCTTATTTGTACCATTCTAATTTGCAGATACCTATAAAAGTACTTTTAAGAGTTTTGATGAAGCTGTAGATTTCATTATACTGAACATTAAATTTGTGCCTTGCTAATAAACTATTTACTAACTTGTTCACAGTAAAGATACCAAACCAGAAAGTTACAGTGAAAAAGGAGTTTTGTAATAGTATCTTTACTTTTTTCTTCAGCTTTGTCATCTTTCATATTTGCATTTCTCCATGGTAAAGACCATTCTGCCAGCTTTCTCCCACTCTGCAACCCAAACGTCCACTAGAGCATTAGTAATGCACTGACTTGTATAATGATATCAAATTAGAGATTACTCATTGAAAACATCAACCATTTAACAGCTTCACCTATCTTTAACAAGAAATTCAGTAGGAATTTTTGGGAGAAATGGGAGTCTACTAGGTTTGTTTATACATTTTGCTTCTCATGCAATAAATAAGTTGCTCAGGAGTATTGTTTTCTTTTTCTTTTCAGTTGAGTCTCAATATAAGCTAGTTTCTATTATGCCACATTTTCCTTTTCTGTGGTTCACATTTGTCCTGATTTCAAATACAGAAGACATTGCCTCAAAGGGATGGGTGTCCTAAGGGAAAAATTCAACTTACCTTTAACTGACATGTCAAAAATTAGATGAAAGTGTATAAAAAACATTCTGTACACTTAATAAGACAAACCAAAGCATGTCTTGGGCAAGCCCTGCTTTGTTCTGTCCCAGAATTCCTCTCTCAAGTCCCTTGAAAAGTCATGCTTGAGTGTGATTCAAATTACAGTGACTGCTTCATTGAAACAACCAGGAACATAAAGTTGTTCCAGGGAGTAAAGAATAGTATCTAAAGAGTTATAAAAGTTCACATAATCCTACTTCTGCTGCTATGCTACATGCTTTCACATTAGCCTAGTCTTCCTTTTGTGCAGCCAAATTTATTAGCACAGTAAGGTGAAGTGGAAAGAGTCACAGAGGCTGAAGGGGTAGGATACAGACTGCAGTAATATTTAAACTGTAGCCTTTGGTTGGGTAATCATAAATGTGCAGCAACTGTGAAAGGATTCAGCATGACCAAGACCACAGTGAAGATGAATTAATCAAAATTAAAATACTGATGCAAGCACATGGGAGATCAGTGAGACTCAGATGATACATAGTTGTTAAAATGCAGTAAGGTGACTGTGACTCTGACCTTATGCTCCTGTCAGCAAAGTGCCATGACTCTCTTGACAACAAAAAAATGTTTAGTGTTGTAATTTTAACATTTTGCAACAATCATAGAAGAAAAAGGAAGGAAAGAAATCTTATTTTTGTGAATTCTGTACATGTGGATCTTAGGTCCTTATAATTAACTGAATTTCATGTTTAGATTCAAAATGAAGCTGTTTGTGTTTCCTCGGGTTTTGTTGCTTGTTCATAATAAGGTTATTTTTATTGGGGAAGATTATTGTTGGAAGATATGTATTGTTATTTAGTGATTATGTATATAGTCAAGAAAAAATAATAAGGGTGAGTTTTTCACACCTAATGTTCCAAAGAGGACTTTTTTTTTTTTTGGTGTAGCACAAATTATGTGGGCTTCAATATTTATAGTATGTACACTTATTCCGTGCTGCAAAGCTAGAGGAGGAGCAATCCAAAGGCTCCAAATTTTGACAACTTGGCTAATTCACTCAAGCCAAGGAAACAAAGGCATTTTTGTGCTTAACTGGGAATTCAAATTTCAGTTTCTGACACATGCAAATATTGGTCAGAAGAGAAATAACAATGTGTGGGTGGGATACATTAACTTATCAAAAGCACGAGATAAAATGTTTGTTTAAAATCCTGTTTCTTTTCCTGTGATTAACTGAAGATGGCAATTTTGTGTGAAATGATTCTGTGAGGCTACCTATCTAGGCTAGGATCACAGCTATAAACCAAGCAATTACTTTGGGTATAGACTTCAGCTTATTAATTCTTTTCAAAGCAAATGTTTTCAGCTCTATCTAACAAAATACCACTTTGGGCTGAGTGGGATAAAACTGATGTCACATGGTTATATCAGAGGGGAATAAATTAGGCAAAGCTGTAGTGACCTAGGAGAAGAACCAGTTCTACGAGTATGAAAAAAAATAAGTGAGATTCATGGATAAAAGAGAGGGAGGAGTCAGGTGCCTATTTCCACAAGTGAGTGTCATGGATTCCCAGAGTCCTAAAGCCTGTGTGAAACTCAAATGGTGTAAAACACAGAGACTTTGCAATGAGGAAGAACAGGAAAGCAGAGCTTCCATCATGACAATATGTTGTCAGGCTTCTGCATGCTCACTGCTTTTTCTAAATCCCCATGAATCCTGGATTCCTTCTAGTATGTTGTGACACATTTCCCAAAGATGGGCTAACAGATGCCAAATGATGGGGGTGGTGGTGAATGATGATCTCCACCTCCCATGTCCGTTGATGTCAGTGGGAGGTGAGAATGCTCTGGTACCATAACATTTGAGGAACTTAATGATTAGATTAAAAAAAAAATAAATCCTACCTGCTCTTTTGCAAAGACTTTACACTGTACTCTGAAATTCAGTCTAATATCTTGTATGTGCCCTGCCCTCATGGACTTAAACCTAATTTTGAAAAATGGTTTGATCCACAGGTTCTGAATGGCAGCATTTACCAACAATAACACATTTGGAGAATTATATGAGGGGGATAAATTAAGCCAGTTCTTTGCAGCCTTAATTTCAGTAATTTTTATTTTCATTTTCTCTGTAAATTAATTGTCTATTAATTATCATTGTAATGAAAAAAAAATTAATTAATTTTTTTTTCTGTGTTCTTCAGCTCAGTTTAATACATCGGTCCAAAGAGAATAATTCTAGTTATTTTAATGAATATTCTGAAAGGGAATGATTTATCTACGTGAACCACACACATAGCTAAAACTCCTCCTGTGGCAGACTTTGAACTTACATTGTCTTTGCTTTGTTCTTTAGGAACACAAGCACATTCACACACACACACGCTCTCAAATATGTCGCACAATAAAAGAAAAGTTATAATAGAAACAAGGCAGCTCCTTGGAGAGTTTGTCATTGTAAGATCGAGTGGATTAAGAATACTCAATTCCCAGTTCTTTAGAGAACTATTTCTCTACCTAGGGGTGGTGCCTCCTGGAGAGGAGTGCAAGTAAATCCCTTAAAAAAATTATTTTTTTTTTCTTCTTTCCTCTTTGCTTTCTGTTGAAACTTAGCAAAAGCTAAGTTGTAAAGGCTCACCATGTGAAGAAAATGAGGAGGTAAGCAAGTTAAAGAGTAAACCAAGGCAATATGACAGACAGAGCTGGCTATTTTGTACCTTGCCATTTGTAACATCAAACACTCTTTTGATTTTATTTTTCCTTATCACCTTCTATTAAAACTAATGGACTGATTGCTGATTTTTTCTACTTAGAATAGAAGTTAACTAAACAAGTTTAGAGTGTTCTACTAAAAAATCAAATAGATGTGTATCCATATATTATTTTTTATATATTTATGGATAAAGGTTTATTCATTTTTTTCAAATAAATATAACATCAGCCAAGCACAGAATTAAGCCCTGCTATTTCAGCTGATAGTTTGTGTTTGTATTAAAAATTTCATTTGGACAAATTCCTTCCATTTTCTACAGCCTATGAGTGACTCTTCATGCCTGAAAGAATAAATTTTAACACAGCAGAAGATGGCACTACAGAGGTCTTCATAAGTATAGCTTGAAAGATTTCTGACTGTGATATGGAATTTTGCTGCAAGCTGCTTTCCCTCATGGAACAACACGGCTTTCCACATAAACCACACATTGTTTGATCTTGGTCGTGACAACATGCATGCTGGTAACCCAGGAAGATGCATTAGAAGTAGAAAAATATAACCTGCAGTAACAAAAGTTAAATAATTAAAAAATATAGAGAGATCTTATTAGTAAGGAATATTCTTTACTCCCCATCCTACTCCTGGTGTAAGGATGGCATATGCTTACACTGATGAATGAACAGGGCAACAGTTATCCTAAGCAGACATGTTTGGTGCCAGACATGCAGATACTTAAACAATAAAACCATAACTCAGTATTCACAAAAGCACCTAAAATTCAATTTATTTACTTAACAGCTATGTATTTAACTCCTCTCTGCCTTACACTATAGTTTGAATTCCTGGCTGAAAATCCTAAATTAAGGAACACATAATCAGTAAAGGTTCTTCTCACATACTGTCTGTAACAGACTCCTAGCTTATAAGAGTAGTTTTGGAAGGACTAGGTTTCAAATTTTCTTTTTTTAAAAAAAAAATGCTTGAGATATTTTTATGTGAATATTAATTATTTTCATTTCATGTCTTTATCACATTTCCACTGAAGGGGATAAGAACAGCTACGAAGGCAACCCATCCACAGGTGCGAACCTGGGTTGATGGAAATACATTTTAAAATCTGCAAATTTCAGTCAAATAACACATTTAACTAGCCTTGATTGCTGCTTGTGCTGAACCACTTTTCTTTTTTCTTCCTGAATAGTCCTTGTATTTATATTAACTTATTCATAGTTTGTCTAGCGAGAAAGCATCTAAAAATAACAAACCTCAGAAATTTTGATTATTTCCTTAACAATTTTGTACATTTGTATTCATATACATGCTTATTCTGAATTCATGGTCTTAGAAAGAAAAGTTTCATGAACTAAGGGAGACAAAATTTATTTGTAGCACTTCCTCTGATTGTACTTCAATTGGTGTCAGTGCTACTCCAAATTTTCATTTCAGAAGGACTGTCGTAGTCACATTTGTGTCCAAACACACCAGGATATGCTGAATCTTTGATTCCATTTACAATTAGTATCCTAAAGATAACAGTAAAGGAGTTTGGTTATTTTTTTTTTAAAAAAAAACTAACTGTAGTAAGTTAGTCTACTCTTCCTCCTGAAAAAAAGCTTCTCCCAGGTGGGGGATATCAGGAACAAAAAAATTGCTTTTTTAGTGACCTGCTGTAGGAAGACATGTCTCACAAAAAATTTATACAGTCTGAAAGATAAACAGTCAGGTTTTCAGATGAGTAAATAGATGGAGATAGGCTAGTGAGTGAACCTAAGAGAAAGTTGTTTGCATACAAGTAGGGAGGGGACAACTAACATTTGCTTCTAACTTTAGACTGGGAAACCTTTCTATATAAAAATATCAGAAGAATATGCTAAAACTGGAAGAAATGGAACAGAAATTAAATTTCCATTAAAACCCGCATGACTTTCCAGCTCATCCCTGAGCAGCAATCAGCCCTTCCAAGTTTATGTACTGGGTGTGATATTCTGTAGGGAATATCTCCTTGGCCTGTTCAGGTTATCTGTCCTGTGTATGTTCCTTCCTGGAGTTTTGTGCACCTGCACTGTCTGAGCATGGGAAACTGAGCAGTCCTTGACCAAAGATAAGAACTAATGAGCAACATCCTTGTGTTTTCAACATTAATCTTGTACTAAATCCAAAGCACAACACTGTACTAACTCTTAGGAAGAAAATTAACTCCATGCCAGACAAAACCAGGACACATTGGCTGGAACTTTCCTTGAGGAAAATAAAGACATTAATGCATTTAATGATATTAGGAAACTAATTTTGTTTTTTAATGTGTTTTCAATTCAACAGGAAAATAATTTTGCTGTTATTTATTAATCGTGTCTCATGTGGAAGAATATGCAAAGCTGATCATGCATATTAATACAAGACTTACACCATTTTTTACAGAAAGTCATGTTAGGAGCATGATCTGGAAAGCAACTATAGTGAAAACTTGCCAAGTAATTCAGTACGTTGAATTATACATTCAACTGTATAATGAAAAGAAATCTTTAAGAAATAATTTGTTGAACTCTTTGCTGGATCTTGGGAGTATCAAGAAGCTTTTGCAACAGATTAAATTTTTCAGTCAATAATGCAGGGCACAATAAAAATCCATGCATACATGTATATACATGTGTAATCAGAAAACAGAAAAAAGCATAGACTTTCATAAATAACCCCATTCAATGTGTGTTTCAAGGGGGATGAAAGCAAAATATTGCTTAAGCTAAAAGAAAATTTGCCTACAGATTGTAATACCAAGTTGCCATTCAGCTGAACAATTTTTGATCATAGCATGAAGCTGATTTGGGGAAGGTTTAGGCTGGATATCCAGAAAAGGTTTTTTACCCAGAGGGTGTTTGAGCACTGGAACAGGCTCCCCAGGAAAGTGGTCACATGAACAAGCCTTGCAGAGTTCAAGGAGTGTTTGAACACCCTCAGGTACACTGTGGTACTCTTGGGAATGGTCCTGTGCAGGGCCAGGAGTTGGACTCGACCCTTGTGGGTCCCTTCCAATTCAGAAAATCCTATGATTCTAAGATTTAAGTACCTGTATAAAATATGTTTTGGCAGACAAGCATGCTTTTCTCCTATTATTTTTAGATATAGTTTTAATAATTTTTCTTTGGCTTCCACCTGTATCAAGATGCTCATATTTTTTTGTACGCTTCATACTTTTATTAATAGAAAAACTTTATCCTCTTTCTTTTGTATCACTTCTTTTATACCACTTTCTATTTGGACTTCTCATTCAGATCTTCTTTTTATTATTTTTTATATGTTTGCCTGTATTGTATCCATGTTTTTTCTGTATTTCCTCACTCTGAAACTTTTTATCTTCATTATTTTTTTTCTAGGTTGCTAGCTTGTTCAGCTTCTATGGTTGCCTTCCCCACACTACAGTTATCATAGAAAGTAAATTGTATTTCAATTGCAAGCATACTTGCATTTTCCCATAGCTTCCACAGCAGGCAAGCACCCAAATTTGTTCTTGCAGAGATGCATGCACTTAAAAATAAGCAAACAAATGTCTTCCATTGGATATATGACAGCTCAATTAACAGGCAATTATTCAGTTTGTACTTTATTTTTGTTCTAAGAAGAATCAGTGTCACAATGAAATTATACATCACTCTTCAAGTAAACATAGACTGTCTGCCAAATCTGCCTTGCATAAAGATAATGCCTAGAACTTCATCTATCATTTTTCAACTTTCAATGGTTTTATAATTTACACTGATAATAGCAGCTGTTTTTTGTGAGACCTGTTTCAATTTTGTTTTATTTTCACTGCCTTCTTCAAGCCATTAAAATGGACTCAAGGTTCTTTCTAAAAAAAAACAAGTGACTTTCTGTGACCAGGAGCAAGCTTCTGTCATAAGCAATGTATGATTCCCAGTGGTTTTCATTTATTTTGTTGACTTTTTCAGTTTTGGGGTTTTTTTAGTTGTTTATTTGTTTTTGGTTTTTTTTTTTTTTTTATTTTCACAAAAAATGAATATCTTCTTTGACTGGATGAGCTCTTAAGTATTTCCATAAAATTCACTGACAAATAAATAAAATAAACTAACAAACTACTTCAGAAATGCAGTGTCTTCTCACAAGGCAATTAGGATGACTAACATAAAGACAGATCTTACACACGATTGACACTTTAGACACAGATTCACAAAACATGAGTGTTCACCTCCTGCCACACAAAGGCTCTACAAGGGAACAAAAATGGGAAAAGAGTATTTAGAGGCTGTTTATAAATGATAGTGCAAAGGGAAGAGGGGTTTTGTGCAAACAATGAAAGAAACAGATTATGAATCTGAAGCTCTATGATCTATATCTGTTGCTTGTTTGGAAATGTCCTCTGTAAGCCATATGAGGAGCAGCTGAGGGGTCTGGGCTTGCTTAGCCTGGAGAAAAGGAGGCTCAGGGGAGATTTTATCATTCTCCAGACCCACCTGGAAGGAGGCTGTAGCCAAATGAGGATTGGCCTATTCTCCCAGGCAGCCAGAGACAGGACAAGAGAAAATGGCCTCAAGCTGAGGCTCAAGATGGACATCAGGAAAGTTTTTCCATGGGAAAGGCGATTAGGCATTGGAAAGTGCTGCTCTGGGAGGTGGTGAAATTACCATCCCTGCAAATGTTCAAGAAATGATTGAATGTGACGATCAGTCAGAGGCTGATAATCTTGGAGGTATTTTCCTACCTTAATGGATCTATGACTCCATATCATGTTTTCTGGCACAAATGGACTCTATTGTGTTTCAGTGTGGTCTTGAAATATGTTTGATGGGAATATAATCTTTAGAGAAATTTTGTTCATAAATGCAAGCACTGATTTCTTTCTGACCTGCAGTAACAGAGCAAGGGATTTATTCAACAACATGCCTTCCTACTTCTAGTATTGTGATAGATTTTTTAACTTCCCAAGACAAAATACGTACTGAACTCCACAAATGAATGCATCCTGTCTTGTTTACAGCCCTTAAATGACGAAGAAAATGGTTTATAACACTAAGAGTATAATTTTTCTATTTTAGTAGTGGGCATTGTAAGATTTTTGTGGCTTTCACCTTAGCTGACAGATTGCAGGCAGTCTCTGAGAATTTTAATGCTTACCTATTTGTTTAATTTATTTATATTGCTACTAAAAATAGTTATTCTAAAGACTTATTTATATGTTTAATCTTGCACTTTTCAGACTATTCACTGGAATATTTTGTTATGTGTATCTGTGTATACATTATAACTGAAGATGTGGATAATTGTAAGTGTATAGACAAAATTAATAATCATAACTTTCTTATGTCTTGAAAGACAAAGCTTTTTTTTAATGCTATCAGAATTTTTGGGTACAAACATGAGACAATCAGAAAACTCTCAATTCTTAGAAGCTGGACACTGAGCATGGTTGAGGGGAGGCCCTGGACAGTGTCAGAGTTCTCTAATTCTCTAGCCTCTCTTCTTAAAATATTCTGCAGTGTTGAAAAAACATTATTTATTTATTATATTATTCAGCTGAAAGGGTGTAAGAAATTTCCAAATAAAGCTTGGCAAGCTGCATGTGAAAATCTCACAGGAGGACCTGCATTTTACATAGAATTTCAAAATTTTTTTGCTTTTGCACTGCCATAACCATCAGTCTGCTGCCAGTATGTTTCAAATTATGTAGTATTTCACTTATATGTACTTAAGCTCATAGATCTAATTGCTCTTTTGGGTGGTTTTCAGGGACAAAACCTCTAAGCCTCCAAGGTGTTCAGAAAGTTTGCAGCTTGGGAGACAACAAAGATAGAAGTTAAATAAATGAGAAGTTGAGTGTAACTCTGAGGCAACAGGGTGAAGAGAAAAAAATGCAAAATAAGAAAAAACTTGTGGAAAGGAGAAAAGAACCATGTAGACATGCACAAAAAGTAAAAGACTGCTTGGATTATACAGGAACAGAAAAGTACTGTAAGCTGATTAGAATGAAGTGAGAACAAGGGCAAAATAAAAAAAATCTAAAAGGAAGACGTGTGAAAGAAAATTGGTATGAGACTAAGTGGTAAGCAACAGAAGAGAAACAGGTTAAGGGTAAAACCTTGGAATATGAGAAGATGACACAGGGATGAAAAACTGCTTTGGAAGTCTTCTGGTAATTAATCCAAATTTCCAGAGAGGTTTTTAATCATTTCTCCTCACATCTTCTTAAACATTTTTGAAAATCACCTTTATGTGATTTCATTCACGTTTTAGACTAACTAAAGCTTTCTCATTTTTAATTGGTAAATGGTTTCTACTGCTAACTATGGCATTTTAATTTCCTCTCAAATAGATCATATTTTGTCAGTCCTTTAAGAGCTTATATTTACCACATTGACACTGTACAAGAAAGCAAAGCTGTAGAACTATTCCAATACTTTCCCACTGATTTAAATCCTGATTTTTGAATAATAATTAGAGAGTGGGGGCAGGAGGCTTATCGCAGATCAAGTCAAAGTGTAGCTTATCACCCATCAAGTCACTTTGCAAGTAATAGAGTGGAGCAAGAGCACTTTAAACAGTGAGGACAAACAAGAAAGTGGTTGCGTGACTCTATCACCAAATATACTGTTATTTAAGTGACACAGTCTGTGAAAGCCTTGCCTGTGGATTTTTTGGAAGTGAGTTCTGTTTAATTTATGGTTTAGAAAAAAGAAGATGAAGACTGCTTTTTTGACAGGGCTTTGTGACCCCTTTACAACAGCTGTCCATATAATGCTCAGACACCGCTGGGTTAGCTAACTTAAAAATAATGTCCTGAGACAACTTTGTGAGGGCTGAGCTCATTAGCTTGCCACAAAAGGAATCAGTATCGAATGTCTGAAAGCATTTCGCCTTAATCCATTTGCAGCTGAAGGCAGAATCTCCTCACTATTGATTGGAAACTGTAGAGATAAGTATTATTTGCTAAATCTCAGTCCAGTGCATGATAAATCCCCTTGACATCAGTGGGATTCAATTAAATTCATGAAAGTGTCAAGATTCTTTTCTTTACTTGTTTGAGTAACTTACACATCAGCAAGAGAATGATAACTTTCATTCCATTGCAATCAGATATTATTTTTCTTCATACAAAGCAGATGGTCAGAGAGAACACAAGAACGAAGAATCCTGAACTTTTTACTTTTTCACCAAGCACTTAGATAGCGGTAAGCTGCCTCAGTCCTTCACTGTTTAATGTAAATGCACATCATCCAATTATTCTCCAGCCTAGTGATTAAGGAATTACCTTAAGCTCCCACAGATATGAGTTTGAATCTCCTCAGGTTTAAGAGAAAACCAAACACTGGCCTCCCACTTTTTGGGTCAGCACACTTTTCACACCATTTACTTCCCTCCCTACGTACTCTCTTTCACCGCCTCCCAAGTCTGTTTGAGACATTTGTTTCTCATAAACATCTAGCTTTACAGGAAATCTCCATCTCAAAACTGAAATGGCATCTAAACAAATCCTCAGGTCTTTGGAAAAATAATGATTTAGAATACATTTTTACTTCTGTTTTCTAGGCAGCCCTCTTTCCTTGAATTGTCATTTGCCTGCACCTCCTTCTCTAAGTGCATCATAATTCTGGATGGAATTAATCTAAGAAGCTCTGTATTCCACTTTTAAAGAGATTCATGTTTTTGCCCATGAGATGAGTACTCAAGCCAGTAAAAGGACAGACAGTCCTTTTCCCACACAGTCTCGCTTTTTAACAGCTGTTCTGATTCTGGAGTCAGAAGCCCAATTCTTGCTCTTTCCAATGAATCAGAAACTGTCTCACAACTTTGCTGAGTCACTGCCAGAGACTGACCCCTAACAATTAGGTGGTACAGCTGTATTTGAGAAGGCAAAATTCCTTTTGCAAAGCCACAATTTATGGCTGAAAAGATTCAGGATCAGAAATTATGCTTCCTGCAAACATACAAACATTTCCCACTATAAATGCAATTGTATACAACTACCATACCTCCTGCTTTATGAAACTGGCCAAAATCCAGGTTACTTTTGAGGTTATAATTGTGCTCTATGTATTTGTTTTACTAGTTTCTAAATGCTTTTTTAGTTAAACTGTGCCTCTTCTACTCTCTAGCACTTAAAATATTATCTTTCTCTATTGCCTCTTCAGTGCTGTCCATCTTCAGTATCTCTTACTCTGTGCCTTTATCCTTAGGCTCTTTTCCCTTTTCCCATTCTGTTTCGGTATTGACAGTTCAGTCCCCTTCCAGGATTTTATAGCCTTTGGCTACTCTTCTAAGTCTTTGCTCATCTCCCCATGGAGAAAAGGAGTAGAATGGGGCTTAAACTTAATAGCTGGCAGGAAAAGGAGTATAGATATTGCATATCTTTCTTTTAGCTGATGACTAGGGAGAAAAAGTCAGAGATATCTGCTGAGAGGTGTATAAGTAGAAAGAACATCTGCTCAAAAGCTTGACACTAAGCTTCTGAATATATTTTCTTTGCAGACATCCTAGGGTGTGCAAGGAAACAAGGGAATCAGTTAAAAGACAAACCTCTGTCTCTCTCACATCATATGGATGGGCACAGGAAATCTACTGCCAATTATTAGTGCTTTCTCAGCAGCTCTAGAAAGTTTTAAGAAAGTGGATGGTTGACGGGATTAGGCTTCAATTTTGCTTCTCAGAAAACATTTAAATCAGAAAATTCTAAGTGAAAGCAGTTATTCTGAACCTTTCTAAGAAAATATTTAACAGTGTGCATGCACCATGTCCATTGAACCTATATTACTGACATGTTCTACCACTTTTGTGTCACAACACAAAGGATATCTCTTAACTTGAGCAAAGCCATGTCTCCAGTTTTTGCCTGAGAAATGAAATACCTTTTATTTTCAGGACTTTATCTATTCAATCTGACCCAAAGGCATTTCAGTCACAGTTCCTACTTAGGACAATTTTAGTCCTTTCTGGACAGTATGTCAACTATTATTCAATGAAGTTTTTTGTAAGGTATTCTACAACTATTGACTCAAAACCTGACATTTTTGAGCTGTTTTGCACCACTTTCCAGAGTACAAAGCAAAAGTCTCACAAACAAACAAACAAACTAGCAATCTGAACAGACTTTCATTCGTTTAATTTCAAGATGATAAATATACAAAGACAATGTATATATCAATAATATATATTAAAATAAAAACAAGCAAAAAAAATCTGCTTATTTTTCTTTCTCAAGATGATTGATTCTCTGAATTTCCTGCAGCTACCAACCTTATTAAGACCCCACTTCTCTGCTACTTACATAATTAGACTTGTTTTACTTTGACCCTTTCCATATAGTTTAAGACAGCATATTAGACTATTGTTAGAGGTGTCTGTAGGTGACCTAAGAAAGCTATAAACTGTCTGCTTTGGGGGATTTTTTTTTGCCACTGCTCATGGCTGAAAATCAGTATTGTCTGATTGCAGGAAATCAGAAATAATTTTCTAAAATAGAAAAAAACTTCTTTTCTTCTAGTAGTTTTTGAACAGCTGAATCTTTTTGTTTGTTTGTTTTCATATTTTCCTCCATCTCTTTCTCCTTCACTTAAAAATATAAATGTCTAGATTTAGGAATCTCTCTTTTTTTATATATAAGTTTTTCACTTAACTTTATACCCTTTTTTCATCACTTCTTTTTATACCATCATTTAAATGATCAATATAATAAATAATATGTATATATATATTTAAAGATGTGTTGTCACTTTTTTTGTCACATATTTTTATACCATCATTTAAATGATCAATATAATAAATTATATATATATATATATATTTAAAGATGTGTTGGGTTTGCATGCCAAGCCTTAGGTTTAGGGGGGCTATGGGGTGGCATACATGAGAAACTGCTGGAGCCTTCCTCATGTCTGATGGACCCAATGCCAGCCGTCTCCAAGACCTGCTGCTGCCCAAAACTGAGCCCATCAGTGATGGTGGTACTGCCTTTGAGACAACAGATTTAACAAGAGGGTAAAAACATGTGTGCAGTGGCAACCAGACAGTGGAGTCAGAACATGTGAAACAGTCCCACAGAAAAAGGTTGGTGGAGGAGGAGGTGCTTCAAGCCCCAGAGCAGTATCTCGTGCAGCCTGTGATGTGGGCTGTGATGAGTCAGGATGTTCCCCTGCAGCCCATCAAGGTACGTGGTGGGGCAGAGATCCACGTGCTGCCCACAGAGGACCTCATGCTGGAGCCCAGAGGAGGCTGTGAGCCACGGGAAACCCACAGTGGTGCAGGCTCCTGGCAGGACCTATGCACTATGGAGAAAGAAGCTCACATTGGAGCAGGTTTGCTGGCAGGACTTGTGACCTTCCAGGAGACCCACACAGGAGCAGTCCTTCCTGAAGGATTGTATCCTTTGAAAGGGATCCATACTGGAGCAGTTTGAGAAGAAGTGCATCTCATTAGAAAGATGTTGGAGAAGTTTTTAGAGGACTGTCTCCTGTGCTGGAGCAAAGGAAGAATGCCAGGAGTCTCATGCCTGTGAGGAGGGAGGAGTGATAGAGACAAGCGAGGAGCTGACCACCACTCCCCAGCACCCTGCACTGCTGAGGGGCAGGTAGAGAAGGAAGGGGCCAGGGGGAGGTGTTTCAAATTAAGATTTAATTTCTTATTTCACTCTGATTTCATTGGTAATAAATTAAACTGATTTCCCTGTGTTGAATCTATTTTGCTTGTGACAGTAACTGGCAAGTGATCTCCTCCTGTCCTTATTTCAACCCATGAGCATTTCATTATATTTTCTCTCCTCAGCTATCTGAATAAGGGAGTGACAGAGTAGCTATGGACACCTGGCATCCAGCCATGACCAACCACCATAAATAATTATTGTATATAAACAATGTTATAATCAGGTCATACATTGGATTTCACAACAGCAGAATACCTTAAACAGTACCAAAATGCATTAATCTCCATTGCCTGAGAACACAGATTCAAATACCATGCAATGTTTAAAAATTATACTGGAAGACTGTATAGTGATTTGCTAGAATTCTGTGTGTTGACTCTTTTTTGAGTCAAACATTATCTTAGGCTTTCATTCAAAGAAGATTTTTGAAGTTGCTGCTGGGAAGGTGATTACACATTACTGACATCCTGTAGGAACAACATTTCTCAGCTCCCCTGGGCACAGGCTCATTGGGATCATATGATGAAAACAGTATCAATTGGCTCAGCCCACAGCATTCCAGGATTAGGCAAGAGAACTCTTAATGCAGAAAGGGAAAAAACTACTCAGAGGGAAATGTGATGGATGAAAAGTGATTATCCATACTGCACAAAGGGACCATGCTTCAGAATGAAGTTGAGTTAGTCTGAGATTTTACACAAGATAAGAAATTGAGGGAATTGTATTTGAGGGTGTGCTGGTGGATGCGGGTATTTCAGTGAGAAGACATAATATTGTGGAAAACAGTAACGTGATAGTGGAAGCAAATTTTGTGCATGAGAACTTCATCAACCTGCTTTGTAAGCAAAACTCGTCTCATATGACCTTCAAAGGGTTGAACTAATTCTCTTGCATTCTTATTAAAATGAAAGCAGAATAAGGCTATAAAAAATGAAAATAGAGAAACTAAACCCCAAATCTGACTAAATTATTTTTCTTGATTCAGAAAAATGCTTAGCTTGAAGAGATAGAGAAAAACATATTAAAAAAAATTTAAAAGTAATTAAAACCAGTAATTCTCTTATTTTTTTCCTATGAGTAAGAGCAGTGGGCTATAAATATTGGGAGACTATTTGAATCAGAAATATATTTATAGTCCTTGCTGTGTCTGAGAGACACAAGCAATACTTGTCCTATGGCACTTTTAGAAAATATCATTAAATCATGCAAAAGTGCTGCTGATGAAAAAGTCACAAAGAAATAAAACATTCTTTCTCTTTCCAGGTCTGCTGAAATGAGCCATAATTTTGAGTGGCTTTTGGCAGGCATTAGGGCATGTTTTCGTTTGTTGTCCTTTACAGGCTTCCTTTAGCATGGAGATTTCTGCTAGGATTGCAGGCATGCAAAGGGCTGAATCCAGCCACAGTTTTGCTCCACAGTTTGCAGAGCTCCGACACCAACCTCCATTCAGCCACATCAACCCAAAAACCTGAGTGATTGATTAGGAAATGATGCCAGTCTAGTATCCAGCAACAATGCCTGTCCCTCCATTTTTTGGAATGCCCTCAGTGCAGCTCCAAGAAGTGATGAAAACTGTAAATAGTTATTCAGAATGGCTTAAAGTTATTTGATTATACAGTCAAGTGATGTGTCTCCTTTGACAATACCAGTTATTTAACACTTATCACCCCTGTTTAGGTGCCCAAGGAAGAGCAAGCAGCACTTACCATTATTTTCTGATAATTTGCTTATAATATCAACATACTACAGAGAAAGTGGAACAATATATCCTACTTTCCTGTCTGTGAACACTTTTGAAATTTAATGAGAAGTTAATGAAGAGCTGTGAAGGTAAAAGGTAGTAACTCAATGTATCAATGGAACGAGCACCTTGTCACATCATGGTCTTAAAGTTAAGTAGTTTAGTAGACGCAAACACAACTGGGTTTTTTTTAAGAAGAACAAGGGTATAAGTTTTATATTGTTGAAAGTCTCCAAAAGGAAAGCCTGACATCACATTTCATGGAAAATTTTTATTTTAATTGTAAGAACTTCATTTGGACCTGTGAAGAGGGGAAGAATTTTGGGATATAATTCTATTATTCGAATTTTTCTATTATGTAAATTCTATTATGGAATTTTTGCATTTTCTCCTGTGTTAGTACTGAAGAAGTTGAAGTATGCAATAAACTGGAGTGTGCATTTGAATCAAATTTGGAAGTTTATCCCTCACATATTGCATATACATGGCAACAATATTCTTGACATAGGGAAAGAATTAGGAAAAAAAATTCATTAAGGTTTTCCATAGCAATATTTAATCTTTATAGGAGCAAAAATTTTGAGTACTCAAATTTTTACTACCCAAGGTATATTTAGGAATTTTCTATATTTTAATTGTAAGCTGTTATATATGTGCTATCTTTAAAATGCTTTGGCATTTGGTTCAATTTACAGTGCTGAGCTGTCTTTAATCTTCTTTTTACTGTGCAAAATTATTTTCTTTGGCAGCTTCTGGCAATAAAGACAACAAGAACCTGTTCAATCCAGTAAAAAACATAGAGCTATTAAAGGGTTTTTTAGGGATCCATGCAATTAATTTTCTTCAAAGACTTGCTCAAACTAGCTTTGCAGGTCATGAAAAGAAGAATGACCAAGCAGAAAGTGATTCTAGGCCCAGAAGGAATAAAACATGTCCTAGAATCTGATAGTGTACACTAAGATCCAAAATCCCTATTTCTGAAACCCAGGACAACTGTTAGCACTGATAACAGTTGCATTTTTAAATATGTAGAAACATTTATTTGCTAGACACATTTAAAAAGAGGTGAATAAATAGAATACTTTTGGGAAAGGACGAGTAAATTCCCTCCCAGTAAAGCTATAGTAAGTTCCATTAGTTTTGCTTTTCCCTAAGGCACTGAAAATTAAATAGAAAACAAGTCCATGGAATTTCTGTTTGTGCTAAGCAGATAGGTTAAATGTGACTTTGAATGCAGTCATTCTAGTGTGCAATCAGAAGCAATATCTGCACATCAATTTATCCTATTGATTACATTAGAATCATAAATTATCTCACATTGTGGATGGCCTGGGGTATCTGTAATAATGATTAAAATTAACTTCTAGATCATTAATGATCTGTAAAATAAGCAAAGTGACATGACAGTCATAGCTGAGATTAATCAAAAAGTACTCTTCAAACTATGAACTACTTTTGATCAATAGTTCTGCAGGAACATGTAATTAACACAACTCACTAAAATTATTTTGTTACGTTCAGTTCACCAACCTAAATTTTTTGCATCTTATATATTTTAGGGCCACTCCTGATGTCAAATTCCAAAATGAATGTCATTCAACAGAATGTGTGCCTGTGTACTAGCAATAATGACCAAACATTAACCCCTTTTCCATATGTATTACCAAAGGGACAACAATATGAAAAGGAAAGGTATATTCATTGCTGGTTTCTTTTCTCTGTGTTTCAGCAAAGACAGGCACAACTATTGACAGATTATGTAGCAGAACTGAAGCTGGGCACTAGTAACAAAATGGGAAATTTTGTTTGCTAGTCAAAGTATTTGCTGTAAGTATTCTAGGAACACCTGTAGTAACACACTTTCTGCAGGGAAAAAAAAGCAAAAAGATCTTTGAAAAAACAGAGGGCCTATGCTTTTGCTAAAGAAAGGACTCTGCACATCATCATTGCTTTATAGTCCCAGTCTAGCCCATTGGACCAAATGAATATGACAGATTAAAGAACATTGTTGAACATTTACAATTATTCCCTAAAACCTCACAGTGTGAGGGCAGGGAATGTTCTCTTTCAATACTTCATATGAAGATCATATTTATAAAATTTCCATTCTCCTAAAGATGCGATAAGTTTTTTCCCATGCTGTGTGTCTTTGAGAAATATCATCATCACCACCCATTTCTCAGAAAATTTGCTTTTTAAAATAAGGAATTACTAAGTGCTCTACTTTTTAATTGCTTCCTGTAGTCCCTGAAACAATCCATATGACATATCCATCCAGGTCAAGCCTATTCTATAATCACAAAATAAATGTCAACAGTCAAAAAAAATCCTTCAGGTTATAACGATGAGCTAGCTGTATTTTATTGTGTTGTTTCAGTCTTAAATTGCTTAATGCACAGAAGATTTATATATTTTCAAATAAACTTCTTACTACACCAAAATAAAAAGTGTTTGCTGTTGTTTAATATTCAAGAGCTTATCCCTTCAACATCATTGATAAACCATGCTGGAAAAAACAACCAACACAAAAATATGGGCTTCTTTTCCATCTTGCCATCTGCATCTGTGGTTAATAGAGACATACCAGTGATAAACAATGTAGATTTCATTATACATTGCTTCAGGTATGATTAACACTTTCTAGTGTGAAATTCATAATATATGGGCATAGGTTTTAAGGGAGAGTAAGGAAATTCTAAAATTTAATACTGAGTTTCAAGGCATAGACAAAGATAGGAACTCACTGCATAAAATGCAGACACAGAAACTTTGCTATTGTAAGGTTTTCAGAAACTAATATATGGGAACACCTTTTGAGAAGTGCCTTTTCTAAGAATAAAGGAACCATGCTTGAATTCAGTGTTTATACTGACATTTGCAAGAAAGAACGGAGGTAAGTAATTACATGAAGATAATAGTTATGGATAGTCTTTATAATTGGAAACGAATGTACTTTATTATCTGTAGATAAAAAAAAATTAAAAAACCAACAGACATAAAATATTACTCCATATGCTTTTATTAGTGCTTTTAACTTTCTTTGTAGGCCTAGAGTTGTTTTTTTTCCATACAAACATTGTGATGTTGTATTACTCAATAAAAATAAGTAAAGAATACCTTCAGTATCTGGAATTCTTGAAATAGAGAATTCTTTTTAGCCTTTTCTGTTGTGAATTATGCTAACACCGTGAAAGAGTCTGAGTACCACTGCAATAAGTAAAAGAGCCAAAAAATAACCACAAGTCTGAAATCCTTTCCTCATACCAGTTAGCTGTTCCTTTGCTCCATGACTGATTTGGGTTGCTAACAGCATGCTCTCCAGGGAAATATCTGGACATTGGTTGGTTCACTTCAGGTCTGTTCACAATGGAATAAAAGCAAGTGGCTTTTTCTGTCTTCCAAGTCCACCGACACTTATCCCAGAAATCTGTGCACCTCCAGAACCCTTCTATCCTGACTTTTGTTTCATCATTATAAAACAATGATCTGTAATACAACCTCCACATTGTGTTACATTCCTTGAACTGAAAGAAACCTGCACAAAATAATAGTGATGATTCAGGGATACTGTATAAGAGTCAGAGCAGCTGCAGTCTAAATGGTTTAAAGCATGGATGTACAAAGTCTGATCCAAGAGAGCTTACTCCTGAACACTGTGAACGAGCTCCTCCATGCTGTGTGGCCCAAAGGATATGATTATCTAAAAATCCATGCAAGGCCAGCTAACTTAGTCATGCATAGTGAATATCATTCTTAAAATGTTTTCCAGGAAGAAACAAATAAATGATAGGTTTTTTTAAAACACACTAGTAACAGCTGAAGTAAAACATGAAGAATTAGTGACTCAGAATGGCAGGATAGCATAAAGCCTCACTGCTGGCTTCAGTTTCTTTTGGACCCCTTTCTGTGCAGCAAAGCCAGAAAGGCTGTTATAATCTACTCACTGTTACCAAAATTACCAGTCTTTTCTAAAGTAACAATAGCAACACGATAATAACTCTTATTGTAGAGATACCAGAAAGACATTAGGGAATAGATTAATTTTCAGCATCTGCCTCTTGTAATTTATCACACATTTGTAAGAGAAGATTCTTGAACTTCAATTCAATGAATAATGTTAAGCAAATCCTATAGCAGAATATGCTCTTCTGAGCTTTGTTTTCATTATTTATTTTAAACTTCTCTACATACATCACAGCTCCATATTTGAAATGGACTCCTTTGATACTTAAGACCAACACCTGTTGTGTTTTTGCACAGCATCTAGCAGAAATACAATATGTATTTTTTTTATAATATTGTTTGGTTAGGAAGCAGTCTATGAGAAGACATGATATCATGGCTTTATCCTGTGCCATAAAATCCCCGCACAAAACCCTGGATTCTGCGATTTGGCCAATCATTCTGTGTCAAAATACTATTATTTTCTTATAATGATAATTCCAAGCAAAGGGTCAGCAGGGTCATTCACCTGTTTGTCTCCCCAAGACCATGGTTCCAGTGCACACATCTATTGGATCATCCTTGAGTGCAGAAAATAGAACTTCAGTGGTGCATTATTTGTTCTAACGCACAGTCTGGAAAACACGAACATTCTGACACTAACAGGATCCATCACCTACAGAAAGTTCTGACATTTGATAAAGACTTCACAGTCAATAGGAAAGGTGCTCATGTTAGATTGAAACAATTTTCTACTGTTAGTCTTTGAAGGCCACTTTCTATTTACTGTAGAACTTAATTTATTTAGGGGAACCAGTGCACTAGGCACATTAAATCAGGAAAAAGTTAGATGTCTCGATGAAGCAGACTAGGCCCCAACTCTGTCTTAAGAAAGCAGCTCCAGAAAATACTTGACCCAAATAATGGATGAATATCTACATATATTTATTAATTCACCAAGGGAGTTTTGTTTTTCTATTTCTTAACTTGCTTTTCAGAAGACAACAGTTCTATATTGCACATATACATGTAGAATTCCCACATCACTGTCATTTTAAACAGAAAACTAGCAATGCAAATTAAATCTTGGTACAGTGTGAAGAACATCACATAAAAAAAAATATTAAAAAACAGAAAATGTTTTTACATTTATACTTTTAAAACTGGTAAAAACAAATTTCATTGCATTTGTTGTCTATTGGGAGATCTGAATATAATTTTTCCAGATATGTCAGCTATTAGATTTATTATTCAGACTGATTCAGTCTTTATTTGTCATAAAGGGACATATTAATATAGTTTGCACAAATGAATCTAATATACATATAAAAAAGGAAATAAACAATGACTTATTCTAAAGTTGCAACCGTCACTGTTTGCTGCTCTTCACTGTGTTTTTTGTTATGGTAATAGCTAATATTTTGTGAGATTTACAGCACACTTCCCAATTCCAGATGTCACCTCTGACAGTCTGGTACTTGCAAGGTGCAATTCATGGTTTTGGCTGCTAAAGAAGTAATGGGCTAAAGATTTCTCTGCAAAGCCCTCAGATGTGTTTCCATCATGGTGTTGAGGTGTAGTGATCTCCAAGGAGTACTCTGACCAACAGAAAGTTTAAGGGTCACAGTTAAATATCAACTTCTTTGATGTTTATTGTGTTTATTTATACATATTTAAAGCATATTACCAAATGTTATGTTTTTTTAGGAGGAATGGCTCAAAATGTGAAACTTGAATGTTTGTATTTTGCTGATTGTTGCAAACACATTTGCTGTAACTTTCTGAAGGGAGGGATGAATGGCATGTTCTCTATCATAGCACATGTGTATGATTCTTTGGTGAAGTATCAAGGCATGGGATGGGGCAGAAGCCTCAGGACACACAGTGACAAACAGCTTCTTGCTGTTTTCAAGAGAACTGATTCTTGAAAACAGCAAGAAGCATGTAGGCAAGTCATCTTAGAGTGAGAGAAATGAGATTTCCTACAGATGGAGACAGAATTAGGCAGAGCTTGTTACAACTCTGGAAGCCATAAGAAATTCCAAGAGTGATACATTTTCAGACCTTAGTTTCAATCTTCCTCACATGGCTATTCTGAACAGTTTTCTACTTTTTTCTAATAAAGTGTGAAAGGTGGGTTTTGTTGTTTCTATTTTTTTTTGTTTGTTTTGTTTATTTTCTTTTTCTTGGCAGTGGTGGCTGGTTCAGACTTTTTTGCTTTTGTTTTTATGTGTATATAATTAAAAGTAATTAAATTTTTAGCAAAATGGGATAACATAAAAATGACTAAACTTAACAAATCACATTCTCAAGACAATTCTTACTTATCCAGGCATTCACTGTTGCTTGTATAAATTTCTTCTGTGTTTTAGTTATAGTTTTTTACATTGGGAAATGTCTCCTTTTTATCATGTGTGCTCTTTACAACTGACTTCCTTAGTCAGTGACTTCTACTTTCACACTGAGATCATTAAACATCTCCAGCATGCAAATGAGATCTTCAAATGGTTTCTTCTAAATAAGTGCATTTTCTCATTAGTTTTAAGTGGAAGATACTGTTGTGTCTTAATTCAGACAAAACTAATATGATATATGAAGGATTCCTTGTATTATATGTTCCTTCTTATAACTTTAGAATACTTCTGATGTCTTGAACAAGTTGTATAGTATAAATGCTTCAAGATAGGTTTTCAACAATTATCATAAAATTTTGGCCTGAACTTCAGACTTGTGATCTGTTTTTTGTTTAGTCTTTCTTACCAATACATTGTTTTTCTAGTTTATACAATTGTTTACAAGGAAGCATTAACTACAGAAACATGTCAATATTTCCATATTTGACAGCTTATCACAGCTTGTCACTGAGCCAAATATGGCACATCAGTAGATGAAATGCAGTAGGTAATGAGGTGGTTGGAATAATCACATAGCACATGCTACTAGGAATGGGAGATCAACCACACTCCCATTAAGTCTTCCAAAGAGCACAGAAAAAAATCATAATACAGAGCAGAATCTGCTCTAAGAAGAAAACTTAGATAAGTTGAGCATTCCAGGTGTTGAAAAAAGACATCTTGGATATGAGGAGACAAAAGCTGTTAACAGCAGGAATTTAGACTCTAATGAAGCTATCTGCGAGGTCATGGAGTGGGGTGAAGGAGGGGGTGAGATGGAGAGGGGAAGATGGATTAAGAATTTGAGTCTTTCCTAATGTGCTAAATAATTACCTTTAGAGGCTTCTCCTTTTGCCCTCATTGACTGGAGACAGAGACAACCCAGACCTCTTGCTTAAACTTGAAGTCTAAAGTTTAAACAGTTGGATTTAGGTGAGCATTTAAAGAAATGCAGCTATTTCTACCACAGTGGAATGGCTGATACATAAACAATTCCACTCTGCAGAGAGTAAACAAGTATTTGCAAATGTCCAAAAATGGGATGCCAACAGTGAAACCATTCCAGACCATAGGAATGCTGAAGGCATCTCTATCCTCCCTCTTTCTGAAACACTGAGAAACCTCATTACAGGTTATGTGATCTCTTCTTCAAAGCTTTGGGCCTCACCCCTTTTCTTCAAAATGGAAACAAAACACTCATTAAACAGTTAAGACAGCTGAAAAATCTGAGTCTGTAAGTTCTACAACTTTTTTTTAACTATGTTAACAAATGGTTATTATGTGATGGAGGGAAAAACCCATGAAAAAAATAATTTAATAAAATAAAAATGGGATCTTAAATAGAAGATATTTTAGTCTTATTTAGTTATGCAGTTTTTTCAGTTATATCAAAGAGAAAAAAAAGTGGTAGTTGAAAGGGACTAATTGCAAAATATGCAATTCATTTATTCCATGCCATTTACATAGATATAGATCATTAACATTTCTCTCCTTTGTTCTGCTTACAAAGTATTTTCTATTCTAACTACTCAGGCAGCTAAGGGCCATAAATGCAATGTGTCTGTTTTTGTTTTTTACTAAACATTTTTTTATTATATGGCTACTAGGATATTTATTTCCTGCAAGTTACATATTTTGAGACTAGCTCTTTGGAAACATTTCACACAAGAAGAATTTATCTATGTCTGATCTCAGTTCCATCTATCTTCTGCTATTTTGTAAAGATGGGTAATACAGAATTTTGACTTCATTGTCTTATATTAATTAAATTGTGTGTTCTGATAAAGAGGAACTCTCTTAACAAGGTCTTCAAGATTGCTGCATGGAGTGGTGATTTCTGTCCCTCACAGAGTAAGATAAATTTAACCATAAGCAAAGCTTAAGGTGGTCTACTGTTTTTCACTGAAGTATGTATTCCAATGTAATTAAAGAAACAAAATTCCAAGTCCAGTCCTAAATATCTTTGGATATTTATATCTATATCTATATAATATATATGATCTTTGGATCATATATTTCCAAAGTAGCACGGTCTTGGTTCAATTAAATAATTTCCAACATTTCAGACACACAAATGGGTTTGAGGCACTGATATTAGTTACATTGTCAACCTCACCTGGATCCCCTCACATTTCCAAATCCTGTAACACTGGAAAAATTCCTGCTGTGTAATCATTACAATTGATTGGTATATTCATAATGCAGGAATATTTTACTTTATTAATTATTAGAGAAGAAAATGTTGACCTTTTACGATAATAATTTGACTTTTTAAAAATAAATAACAATAACAAAAATAAAAACATAGGTACAGAAATGTACAAATAATGTTGCAAAGAAAGATTTGTTTTGAAAAACAAGTGATAATTTATTTTCTGTAGATTTATGCCCGTTTCACTTGAATAATATGTTTTCTTGTACTGTTTGGATATTCATTGAACTTTACATCATATAAGTGCACCTCTGTAATGAACAGAGAGAAGCAGATAATGTTGCAGACCTCCAGAGGAATATGCTATCTAGAAGAATTTAAATCTTTAGTACTGAATGGAATTCCTTATTGACCTGTCTCTGATTGACTGACTGACTGACTGGGCACTTTTGGTATGAGGGCTGCTTCACCAAATAATGAAAACTAGGTTCATTTAAATAATCTCACTTGACGATAATTTTGTCTTTTTAAAGAAAACAAAGATAGCCTCAAATTAAAAATGTACCTCACAATTTTTTTTAGATGAAAAAACTGTTATTAATTTTATTTTTAAATTAAGAACAGAGTAATTAATTGATATACAGAGTGCCATAAGAAATAACACACTCCTGAGGTGTTTTCAGGGCTGTAGCCCAGATGTCATTTTCTACTACTTCAGTTAGGTAGTTCTACTTGTCTTACTGCTGTCTGAATTCTATTTGGGTCTTCTGCCTGTTTATTTTAGGACTAACTAGGAATTTTCTTCTTGAAACATATTTATTTCAGTAGCAATCTATTTTAATGTTGATGTAAAAAAATATTTTGGGGCAGGCCATGCTAAGAAAGATATGAGGAAAAAAATGAGAATGAAAAGATATTTCAAATCAAGAGAAAAGAAAAAAAAATCACAGAATCAAACATGTATATATGGGGCAAGTGTCAGAGAATAAAATGCATACCTCACTGCTTTGCAGTACCAATTTCAAATAAAATGCTTTTAGTCTCACTCCTACTCCATATTTGTTGGTTGTTTTTTTTTAAACTGTAACTACTTTTATTTCTTTCTTTTTATTGAAGTTTTTGGTCTTTTATTCTTGTAACTAAATGGGAAAACAAGAACATATAATTGCTTTTAAACTGTTTGTTATTTTACACTACTCAGTCAGTCATCTGGTATTCATCTCTTGTTTAAACTTAGTAGCCAACTTTTCAGCTGCTGTAAACTGCACAGTACTAACAAAATCAAAGGCACTGCAGCAATTTTAATCAGCTGTTCATCTGGTTTCAGAGTTCTATTAAATATCATCTTACTGTAATATAGTAAAATAACCCTGAAGTTTTTTCTTCTTTCCCTGAATTTTATACTTGTTTTTTTATATCAAAGAGAAGCTCCTCAGACACAATATTTTCAGCATTTTAATTCATTAATTTTTCTTTACCACTTGCTTTCTTTTATTGTGAGCCAGTGGGTATTCAACAGATGTTTTCCCTGGGGTTTTCAAAATTATCCTTATTTGTTATTTTACTTTTTCTAAGATGGCTATGGTTAATTTAGAATCCACTAGTTTGTGCAAGTTCAAATTGTTCCTTCAGTTGTACAGTAGCTTGTATTTCTTTACAGTGATTTGAACTTGCTTTCATTGTCCAGGTACCAGGCATTAACTTGACTTCTGAAGCTCCTTACAGCTTTCTCAAAACTGAAAAAGTGTTGTCATCCAAATATTTAACTTACCTTATGATCTGAATTTCTACTTAAAAATATACATATTATGTTAATATCAACCTTAGTTCCAAAAATAACTTTAAACTTTTGTAGGTCTACTTTTCACCTAAATTTACACTTTATTTTTTTCTTCTTGTACTACTTTTTATTTCATTTGAATTATTTTAGTTAAGTGCCAGGAGTTATCATTCACCAATTCTGCTTTTTTCTCTTATCATAGATCAGTAACTTAAAGATTTTTATTGCAAGTACACATCAGATAGCTTGCAACTATTCTGTTGATCACTTTTGCTTCTAGCACTTTAAAGTGAAGTATGTTATATGCCTTACATACTTTATTTTGGAAGTAATGGGTTGTGAATCAGACTCATTTATTTGTGTAAATTAGATTCTTGATTGGATAATGACTCTTGTGAAAGTCTCACATAAGTAGACAAATATAAAAATTAAAAGTAAAAAGTTAGTGCTTAGCATAAATCCATCTCACAGTAGGCATTTAAGTGGCTGTGAATTCCATTTTGAAAAAAGAATGACTATAGCAGAGGACAAAGAAACACATAGTGATTCTGAATCACATCACAACTTTGTTTATAAATTAAAACCCTGAATTTTCTGTCTGTACATTCCTCATCCTTAAAATGGAAATATATAAATATATGCAGATTATAGCCTGTGAAAGTCCCATGTTAACACAGTCCTGTAGAAGCAAACCAGAGGAGAGAAACTAGCATAATAAGAATTGTAGAAAGACCAGTAAATGAAGAAAGAATGTGGAAAGTTTATATAGCCTAAGGGGAAAAAATCCAAACCTATTGTAGAATCACAGGTTATTCTGAGTTGGAAGGGACCCACAAAGATCATTGAAATCCATCTACTGGGCCTGCACAGGACAGCCCCAATTGTAACACCCTGTTCCTGAAAGCATTGTCCAAGCCCTTCTTGAGCTCTGTCAGGCTGCTGCTGTGACCACTTCCCTGGGGAGCCTGTTCCAGTGCCCAAACACCCTCTGGATGAAAAACCTTCTCTGGATTTCCAGCCTAAGGCTCCCTGGCACAACTTCAGGCCATTCCCTCAGGTCTAGTCAATGGTCACCACAGAGAGGAGATCAGTGTCTGCTCATCTTCTTCCCCACACAAGGAAGTAACATTTCTTGGCATTGAAACAGTGGTTAAACACTGAATAGCTTCCTAGAGAGGTGGTCAATGCCATAAGGCCATGTCTTTAAGAGGCATTTGGAAAATGACCTTAATAACACACTTTGATTTTTGAGCAGCTCTGAATTAATGAGACAGCTAGACTAGATGATCATTTTAGGTTCTTTTCAAATGAAATAGTTCTATTCTATTCTATTCCATTCTATTCTATTCCATTCTATTCTTTCTCCAAATATTTTGACAACCTTAAAAAAAAAAAACCCAAATAAATTCTGCTAGAATCCTGTAAGATTATTTATAAAATACTATAAGATCAGCCAAATCACATATAATGGAAAATCACTGTCTACTTGGAAAACCTCAGTCATTTGGGGTTTAATTTATTTTTATGCAATAATAGACATAGAATCTGGTTAATTGTCTGTATCCAAGGTTCTTGTTAATATTGATTTTTAATTCAGTAGAACACACAAAGCAAAAATGAAATAAACTGGTTATCTTTTCTGTATTTGTTGCATGAATAATCCAGCCACAAGGTTAAATTAGTTTTTTTGTTTTCTTATCAACAGGGAAGCTGCAGCCAGGTGAGATTCTGGCAAATAGAGCTACTTTTTACCCTTTTCAACTTGAGTGTGTTAGCTCTAAGGGCAAAAAGAAAAAAAATTAAATAAATAAAAAAAAAAAAAAGGAAAGAGAGGCAACAATCAAATAAATCGCCTTGTACAGGGAGAAAGTATTGTGTTCAGCCTGACCTTGGCCTGCAACTCTTGACATCAGCTCTGGAAAATGTGTCAGTTTTCTTGCCTGGTTTGTTCAAGTGGTGAAGCCTTACTACTACTGTAAGGCATACTTTACATCCACACACAAACACAAGTACAGTTATTTCTATGAAGTCAGAGGCAACAAAGCTGCCTTTGTATCTGGTAAATATAATTCTTTCCTCCTTGCATAATTGCTTAGATGTTTTTGTCTAAAATTCTATTCACATTGACACTTCATGTATGTGTGAAACTGGTTTGAATGATGTCTACATTCATTAGTTTTTCCACAGTAACTATTTCCCTTACAAGGTACATGATCCCAGAGCAAAGAAAAGTTAACAATTTAAAACTCTGAGGGTGTCTTTGTTGGGAACAGTATAATTTTTTAATTCACATTCCTTTCACTTAGTTTCTGTAATCCCTGAAGAGAACAGAGTCAAACTTTGTGTTTTAATTAGGATTTTCAGTATTTATGGCCTGCAGCAATGAAAGGAAAAAAAATAATTCTAGGGTTGTTGTGGGAAAAAAGATTGGGCCAAGTTTGCATTCTTGTGACTGTCATTTACATTTTCTAAGAACAGTTGTAAAAACTGAAAATGGTTTTATTATTCACAGCTCGCATGGTTAAAAGTAACAAACTGAATTTTGCATAAAATAATGGTAAGAAATATCTAGCAAAGTGAATTTAGACAAGGAATGCTACTCTGCAAGGGAGAGACTGGAATTATAGAAATTATGATAATTAAGATCAAATTAAGGTTCAGGTACGCAAACTCAAAAATTCTGCTGATTTTATAAACGCAACAGTTATACATGGATAGTATCGGTACTAAAAACTGCAGAATTTAAAGGTGGCAGTGTGAAGATCTTATGTCAGGCAACAGAAGCTTACAAGAGTTTAAAATCTGGTATCACTAGAAATGTGCTAAAATTCATTACAGGACTGAAATATTGAAAATGTACATTTTTGCTCTTTTGCTTTACATTAGAAATTTTTTCATTTGTCAGCTGTAGAGCATTCAGAAATGCCAGATGAATGAAACATAATTTTTCTGGTGTTGCTTAGTTATAAAGCTTCCTGTTCTGTTCTTGCAGAGACCTGATTTGTTTGACTGTTTATTGACAATTCTTTACAGCCACTGAAGGCTAAACTGTGTAAGTGGATCAAGATAATCACTCAGGGAACTTCATGCAAATCTGGTAAAGCTCTGTGGTGGTTTAATGGAACTAGATAATTCCCAGCAAAAACACCATCACAACTCTCTTTTTAGTGAAACTTTCTGCACTAAAAAAGTTAACAAAGATAAAATGAAGTAGCAAAGCATAGGTAAGAAGAGTAAAAAAAAATTTATCATGAATGCTCCCAGAATAAAGATTTTTTTTCCTTTTCTATAGAAAAGAGAGAAAAGGAACAGAATTGGTTTATTGGAAAAGTTATGACAACCTTGCTTGATGCTGTCTTTAATAAGCAAAGAGGTGAAAATATCTGAAATAATCCAGCAAAAATAAAAACTAAAAAAGGAGGTAAAACATTCTGTGTCTGTTAAGAGACTATTTGCTAGGTGCTCTAAAAGGTATGTAAGAAAGTGGGAAGATTGCTGTAAAAAACATACATGAGAAAAGAATCAAAATTAGAGGTACCAGTGAAAGGTAGTGACCAAGAACATACCCACTTTTGTTTTTTGATGCTAATATGATGCTTAACTGCTAACCATGTATTTGAAAACTCACACTACACTTTGAAAAATGAGATTAAATAGATACAATAAAACAAGCAAGTGTAATTAACACTTGAAAAGGGAAGAAAAGATCAGCTATATGCATAGATTAACAGTTCAATGTTATATGAACTGTTTTCTTAAAAGGAAAGTTAGTGTCTCACTCTAGATAGTCAATTGTCTTTTGAAGCTGCCTTTTTTAAATGTTGCAATGGTTTAAAACAAGCATACAATTTAAGCTGAGAAAAGTGCAATCATGCCTCATGTATTCTAAACTCTTCATTTCATGAAGTACACACAAAATTTTGCATTTTGCATGATACATTCAGAAAAATGTCAGTTTAGCAAAACCAAACTCCAGCTCCTCAGCAAAAAAAAAGTGCAACAGCAGAATTATCCATAGAGATACTAACAGATCCAAAACTCACAGATTCAAAACTGAAATAGAAGATTTCTCTGCCTCAGTTTTCATACAGTTATCTTAGTATTTGTAAGCTTCTTAGTACCCTTGAGCTCTCATAAATATTTGAAAACCCTCAATATTTGCGCATATTTGGAAAAAAAAAAGCTGAACAAATAAAAAAGATCCTACCTTCCACCGAAAGGTCTAACACTGAATGTTATTTATTTCAGAATGGCAGTTTCCAAAATTTTAATTAGACTTATTTATGATTTTTGAATCCCCTTTCTATGTGAAAATGTCCAGTAAAATGTGAAAATGTCCAGTAAAATGTGAAAGCCTAAAATTAGTGTTCTCTTCCCATTGTTCACCATTAATTAAATCCCAGTGAGACTTCACAATTTTTTTCATCTCTTTCTTAAAATTTCTGGAGGAAATTTTTAGAAGATATCCTTGTGAACCAGGAGTTGAATTAGTAAGAGCATAATGGGGAAAATATTTTGTTTTCTAATTAATTTTTGCATCTGGAATGAGTCAAGCACGAGACAAGGGAAGGCAACAGTTTCTTTCAATATCTGACAGATAAATGATCGATAATTGCTGACTCCCTCTGAGAACAAGATTCCCACAAAATTGTTGGAATACAATACGGCAAAGCATAAATCCTTCTAAAAATTTCCACTGCTTCTATTCATTCCCTTTTTCCATACAGATGTCTGTGTGCAACCATGAGCATTCACATGGGTGCACATACACTGATATGTTCCTCATTTTCTAAAAAATAACAGTCTTAAAATAGCATGGCTGTTTTCATCATTCACTTATGTGGACACATTTTTCAGAATAAAAAGTAAAAATATACCTTCTTTTTAATCATACTTATGAAAATAGAAATAAAAAGGAGTATAATAAAAAAATCCATGTCAAAAAGTCATGAAATAGATTATTCTTTCTTTTCTGCTCTTAAATTGCTTCATCTTCTCTCAAATTTTGATCAGATGACATATATTTAATAGAAACGTATTTTTCTTCCTTTGGAAATCAACATCAACTGTCTTCTCACTGACTGCTGGAAAAATAGGAACAAAAGTTCTTACTGTTTCCTTAATAATTTCAGTTCAAGGCATGTCAATATAAAATAGTGCAATTTATTTCTGTATATCAACTTATAATAAATGTCATAAAAATATTGAATTTTCATTGGGACAAGGAAATCTGTAATGTGTAACTAAAGCTCTTGATCTAGCTTCTACAGTGATGAAAAGATGTAAACAGGCAGCTGATCTATCATTAAAATGTTAAAAGCAAATGAGTTAAGCTCTTTATTTTTTTTCTGTGTGCATACACTTGTAAATCTGAATTTATACAAATAGTGTGCCCAAAATTAATGAGACATCTCACATTAGACATTAGAACATTTCAGAGTATCTGTTTTGAATCATTTAAACATAAACTTTATCCATGGAGTTCAAATTAAAACTAGATCTGGTATAAGTCT
This sequence comes from Parus major, assembly GCF_001522545.3. Taxonomy (NCBI): domain Eukaryota; kingdom Metazoa; phylum Chordata; class Aves; order Passeriformes; family Paridae; genus Parus; species Parus major. The sequence continues at coordinate 35,868,913 of NC_031768.1, forward strand.
TGATATCTAGATGTGCTGAGATTCATTATGGCAGTTTCATCAACTATAAAGAAAATTTACTGATTTACTTATATATTTGTCTAGGAGAAATGGAATGTGAAAAGTTCTCTTAGTAATATCTGCTTTAGAATCACAAAATCAGGAAATGCTTTGGGTTGAAAGGGACTTTTAAAGATCATCTACTTTCAGCTTCTCTGCCATGAACTACTCCCACTAGACAAAAGCTCCATCTAAACTGGTCTTAAACTTTTCCAGTTATGAAGCATCAACAAATTCTGTGGAAAACATCTTTCAGTGTATCATCACCCTCATGATAAAAAAAAATAAAAATAAATTAAGACATCTCTTCCTTATATTCCAAAAGAAACTACTTTCAGCTTAAAATTCTTGACCTGTGTCCTGGTAAGCCTTGGTAAAAAGGTCCCTCTCCATCTGTTTTATAAGCTCCCTTTAAGTGCTGAAAAGCCTCAGTAATGTTTCCTCAGATCCTTCTGTTCTCCAAGATGAACAACACCAACCCTCTCAGCCTTTCTTCATAGGAGAGTTGTTCTAGACCTTGGATTACTTTCATGGTCCTCCTCTGGACACGCTCCAACGAGTCTCACCTGCACTGGGGACAGGAGTTCAGGTGAGGTCTCATCAGAACAGGGTAGGGAAACCAGTACATGGTAGAAAATTCAGGCTCATTCACAGAATATAATTCAGGACCTATCATGCATGTCCACATCTTCCAGCTGATGATAACCTGCTAATAGTCATTCTTCTTTTGTTGTCTGCCAGATCCCGGAGAAAATGTTTACTTATTTTTGACACCTTGATTAGAAGGCAATGGCAAAATACCTACTAAACCACCTTACTGGACAAGGTTAGATGGACTACGTACTGAGACACTTTCTAGATAAGATTTTTGTTTCTGTCTTGATTTTAGCTATTTAAACTTATTTGGAAATAGCTTCTATATGAAATTTACTTTATTTATAAATGGAGTAAAAGTAGTTACATAATTTATCAGAGAGTCATGAAAGAAAATGTAAATTTACTCCTTTCATGCATGGTGTATACAGTATTTTTCTGTTTTATTAGGTAAAGCCCACATTTATATGGTATACTACAGGATGAAAATTACCAGTCTTTAAGAACACCAGATGCATAATAAATGGTCTGTATTATTTTAGTAGTAAATAATATGAAAATAACATGCAAATGGCTTTTGTTGCTGTTGTTGTTAATAAACAGGTCATCTATAAAGCCAAATAAGAAAAATAGATGATGCAATATTTTCTTGAGACTAAATAACATTTATCAAAGTTCATCTTGTGTTTCCATGTTGTGCCATTTTACAGTTTTTTCTTGGTAACCTCACTAATATTTAGCTATTTTTCGTGTGCAGACCTCACAAAGAAAAGATTCTTGACACTTTTAGGCAAATGTCCATTTGCATTTTCTGAGGGTGCTTTTAATAGTTAAAAAATTTCAATAGATTGATTATATGTTTACCTTTCAATGTTGTTAATTAAATTACTTTCTCACAACTCTGTTTCTCGTTGAGTTGCCATTATAAAATATGATACTTTGCAAAAATGGATCAGAAGTACGTCTTTAGTGTAGTGTTCAATATGGAAATCTATTCTTAACATATGCAATTTCAAAAAAAATCTCAGTATGCAGCAGCTGTGTTTCTTGAATATGTAAGTGAATACATGGTCTTTAAAGTTCTCATATATTATGCTGATCAAAATTTCCATTTAAACACATTGTAGATATGCACTGTACTTATCTGTAATAATGTTTTTTCTTATATGCTTACACACAAGTAGGTAGAAACTACAATAATGAATATGAGGAATTTCATACCTCAGGCCAAGTATTTTTTCACAAGTATCTATCAAGTAGATACTTGTGAAATAATTTTTGGCACTGTTAATACTTATATCATTAATGATTTTGCTTGTGCTGCTGAATTTTGTTTTAGATTATGTTCAAAACTAAGAAAAAAACTTGTTTAAGAAACATAATACATCACAGACTGAAAAATAAAGTAAATGATAGAAAATTCTATTGTCAGAGGCATAAGTTTATTTAAGCATGAGAAATAATTGCTAGGTGAAAGATAGTGCTTTCAGACAACTGAATGAAGAAAGATTTCTAATTATATTGGTTGATAGCATCACAAAGATCAGGACATAAATGGGTTCATCAACAAATCTCAGAATCACAGCTGTCCCATTCCTAGGCTTAGTAGGAAATGTAGCCAAGCTGTTGGAAACAATAACAGAAATAAGTAATGAATGGCAAATAAGAAGAGATTAAGATGAAGACAAAAATATTCAGTGTGCATTTGACACTGTCTCTTACAACATCCTAGTGTCTAAGCTGGAAAGACATGGATTTGATGGATAGACCACTTGGTGAATAAAACTTTGGACGGTCACACTTAAAGAGTTGTAGTTAACAGCTCGATGTCCAAGTGGAAAATGGTGATGAGTTGATGCTCCTCAGGGGCAGGTGTGGGGTCCGGCACTCTAACATTTTTGTTGGTGACATGGACAGTGGAACAGCAAGCTTGCTGATGACACTAAGCTGTGTGGTGTGGTTGACATGTTGGAGGGAAGGTCTGTCATCCAGAGGAACCTTAGCAGGCTTGAGAAACATCTGCGCAAGCCTCATGAAGTTCAACAAGGCCACGTGCAAGTTCCAGCACCTGGGTCAGGGCAATCCCTAGCACCAGTACAGACAGGGAGGAGAACAGATTGAGATGAGCTCTTGGGAGAAAGCCTTGTTTATGGACAAAAAGCTCAATATGACTCAGCAATGTGCACTTCCAGCCCAGAAAGGTGATGACATTCTGGGCTGTAACCAGAGAGCTGTGACCAGCCACCCAAGGGAGGTGATTCTGCCCCTCTGCATGGCTCTTGTGAGACAGTGGAGTACCTGGAGTACCGTGTCCAGGTCTGGGACCCTCAACAAAAAAAACAGTCATTGATCTATGGGAATGAGTCCAGAGGGGAAACACTGGTGTGATCACAGGACTGGAATACCTCTTCTATGAAGACAGGCTGAGACAGTTGTTCAGCCTGGAGATGAGACAGCTCTGTAGAAACCTTACAGCAGCCATCTAGTACTTAACAGAGCTACAACAGAGCTGGAGAGAGCATTTTTACAAGGGCATGTAGGGGCATTTCCATAGGACTTGGAAAAATGGCCTTAGCCTGAAGGAGGGTGGTTTTAAATTAGATATTAGGGAGAATTGTTTCACTGTGAGGGTGGCAAGACACTGAAACAGGTTACTCAAAGAGGTTATATAGTCCCCACACCTGAAGGTGTTCAAGACCAGTCTGGATGGTGCTATGAGTGACAGGTCCTGTGGATGATTCTTTTGCCCATGGCAGGGGTGTTTGAACTAGATGAGCTTTAGAGTCCCTTTCAACCACAACCATTCTCTGTTCTATGATTCTATGATTCCATGATTCTATGATTCTATGATTCTATGATTCCATGATTCTATGATTCTATGATTCTATGATTCTACGATTCTACGATTCTATGATTTGTTCCCAGTATACAAGGTTTATAGAGGATTACAAATTTCTCCAGGAGGTATAAGGATAAACAAAATTTTCAGGAACTAACCATGGGTTACTAGTTTTCTTTAGTGAGACGTGGATGCATATTAGTTTATTAGGGGGGGACATTAACAGTACATATATCTTTCTCCTCTTTCATGTGAAGAGCTATTGGGAAGTTCTGGTAATGAAATTTTTTTTGTTTACCACTCTCACTATATTGCTTATTTTCTGTAGACAGTTAGCTCAAACTATTGGAAAATTAGCATGTTCTTGAACATTTCCTTTCTGTTTGTTTAAGCTATTACACTTATGAGGCTCTTAGGAATGAGGGAAAGAGGTACTGCTTTTTTGTCTGGAAAAGGCAGTGCCTACTTATGTTTAGATAGTGACCACAGAACTACAAGAAAGGGAAATATGAATTAAGATTGCGTATTAAGATATATCTTGGCATCATATGTGCTCTTCAATTTATTAAAGTCTTGGCCAGAGTTTGATGAATTTAACTGTGTATTTCTGGTGTAGCATAAACTTGAGTTACCTCTATATTTAGCTGTACTGCACTTGATGGAAATTTTCACTCCAGTTTATGCAACATTTCACAATAATTTCATGCTCTGGGGAGAAGGGAAGGAAAGAGGAGGAAAGAACCCTTCTTCTGTTTTTTCATGGCTTTAAAACCAGGATGTAGATTAGTGCACTTGACTTCAGTTTGAAATAAAATCAGCCAACAGAGATTTTACAAGTGTTGTAGTTGCCAATTCTTGTATTTTAAAGTATTATGTATCTTGGTGATTCTGTAAGATGAGAAAAAGGAATTTCTAAGCTACATCATTTGAAAAGAAGTGAGGAAGGCAAAAATGCAGAGGGAAAGAAAGAAAGAAAAAGAAAAGGGGGAAGAGGGAATGAGGTAAAGGAGAATGGAAGGGAGGAATGAAATTGGCCAGTTGTTGCATATACTGAAGCACATAATGTTTAGATTTTAAAAACATGAAGACTTTCCAGCCAAATCTCTTCCTCTAAGCAATCTGGCCTTCTTGGCTAAAAATAAAGATCCTGCTGCCATAATAACATATTGCTCTTGATTAAAAATGCTCATTAAATGGAATTGAAATTCTTACTAGTGGCTAAAATTATTCTCTAAAAATAAAATATGGGCCTGGACTAATAGAAGAAATATATAGTCCAATAATAGTTTAGCCAGATAAAGTATTTAATTATTTAGGTGTGTAAACACTTCTAATATTGTAAAATCAGTGTAAGACTATCAATGTAAATTCAGACATGGAAGGACAATTTCCAACCTGCCTTTTAAGAACTCTGTCATAGATGAACATTTGAATTGCCTTATTCCACCCTTTCTCCCTTTCTTCCATTGTATTTATTCATCATTTTATTATTCATCATTGCAGAAGTTAGGTTTGAAGAGTGGAGGGAAGTAGCAGAATGGAGCAAATGCAACTATGTCCTTTTGGGAATACATGAACCCTTCTAGCAGAGGATTCATTTATTACACAGTTACTACTATGTTATCCAGATTCATCCTTTTAGAGAAAAATCCTTTTAGAGAAGGTCAGACACATTCTGATTGACTTTAGTTTGAAATAACATCTGAATGACCACCTGAGGCTGTGCAGAGGTACTTTATCTTCCTCTGCTTCTGGAAATCTACAAGATGTAAGGTTAAATCCCTTCTCTCTTCCCTAGATTGAGACAATCCCTTTCAGCTTGTTTTCCGTGACTAACCAAGAGGACTTCAGTTAAAAACACTACTATCTTTTCCCATTCCTTCAATATTCACTGAAATAATGTCATTCCTCCAGAGATCAGTACAAATTTTATCTCTCTGATATACTGTTTCTGTACAATCACATGCCATCACTTATCTTTGTCCCAGGCAGGGCGAAGAGAAAATGAATTATCTAGAAACATGCTGTAAATGTGCATTGTAAAGAGCATATGCAGGCAAAGAGTTACTTAATTTATTCACCTATTGACTCTAAACATCACAAATGGACTGATTTATTCTGGACAAGTCTAGTTCTGGGGCTGGTGTTTAGTTGATGTAGGATGAATTGAATAAAATCTATGATTTAACAGTATGGATATCTATGAAACTAGATAGAAATGTCATCTCTCTCTTACAGCATACTAGTCTATATTTTACCAAAAAATGCAACACTTTTACATTCATATAGTGAAACTGGCTAGATTAATAAAGCAATATCTTCTAACTTTTATAATAAGTTCATAATTTAGGATTTTTCCAGGCAGCTTACTAAAGCATTGTTAATAAAAATGTTAAAGTTTATTAGCATAACCTTTTTACTAATATAGTTTCCAGACTGAAGATAAATAAAAAATCAATATACTTAAACTTTAATAAGTGCTAAACATCATCTATGTAAAATGTGGTTGGTCCTTTTTCTCTTATGGTAAACATAAAGTAATTAAAACTAAAAAGAAAAGTGTGTTTGCCAGAGTAGAATAATATCAAAATATGCCTATGCTGAGGAGGATGGAAGGAAATATAACACAGATGGCACTGATTTAACAACTGCAGGACATCATTCGGTGCTGTTCAGTAAGCAGAAAAATAAAGCGCTCACGTGCACAAACTCCAAACTGCTCTCACAGACAGGTATAGATGCATCTGAGTTTCTCTCATAGAACAATGAGCCTTTTGATATGGTACTGATACGATATTTCTTGGTATGGGTTTGTTCTCTTGGTGCAAGACTGCCATGCCTGGCTGGGAGGTCCAGCACTCTTCAATGGCTGTGTTACAGATGTTCAGAAAAGAGATCAGAGAGACTCTTTCTCATGAGCTTCAGTTTTATGTTAATAATGATTCTGCAGGTACCTTCAGAAACACTTCCTTAATTAATGCAATTTAACATTTTGAAATGGTGATGTAAAGTGCTGGACAGGTAAAAGTACAATATAGAAGACTAGTACATTTCATAGATCACATAGTGCTTTTAACACCTATAACTTGTGGCCACTGTTACAACACATATAACTGCAAAAATTATGATCAAAGGTGCTACTTGTTAGAAAATGGCCTGCTATTATTGCAAACCTATTAAGTAGCAATATAACATGTAAAATGTCTTTTTGTTACTCAAACAAAATGCCTGCAATAGAAAACATTACGGCAGCATGCTGGTCCCCAGCTGTTATATAAAATATTGGGGTAGATCCAACAGAAAACAGAAATTGAATCAGATATTATTATTTGTTTTGCTAGAGTAGCTACTTGCTAAAGCTATTATTTTTATTGTCCTCTTCCCAGGGGTCCATTTTTGAGCTTTGGTCCTTGTGTATATAAACTTGTGAAGATTGTAGAGTGATATCACTTTGACTAATACTAACCAGAGGAAATAAAATTTATCTCCTTGAGTAGTAAATACTTAGGAAATCCATAAGATCTTGGATTCTGGGAAAAAATAACCTTATGTGCCAATACAGGCTGAGGGCTGACATGCGTGAAAGCAGCTTTGAGGAGAAGGACCTGGTGTACAACAACCTGTCCAGGAGCCAGCAGTGGCCTTGGAGCCAAGAAGGTCAACAGTATCCCGGGGTGCATTAGGAAGAGCATTGACCGTAGGCTGAGGGAGGTTATCCTGCTCCACTGCTCAGCTCTGCTGAAGCCACATCTGGAGTGTCCAGTTCTGGGCTCCTCAGCACAGGACAGACTTGGAGCTCCTGGACCACGTGCAGCAGATGTGACAAAGATGATTAAGAGACTGGAGCATCACTCTTATGAGGAAAGGCTGAAGGAGCCTGTTCAGGGGGCCTGTTCAGCCTGTAAAAAAAACAGCTGGGAGGGGACCCTATCAATGTCTGTAATATCTAAAGGGCCAAGAGGGTGGAGTCAAGCTCTGCTCCATGGTGCTGAGCAATAGGACAAGAGGCAACAGGCTGAAACATATGACTGAGAAGTTTTCTACTTTGTAAGTGACTGAGCACTGGAACAGATTGCCCATAGAGAGTGTTGAGTGTCTCCCACTGGAGATGTTCAAGAACAGTCTGAGCACAATCCTGTGCCATGTGCTTGGGATTACCCTGCTTGAGAAGGGAGGTGGGATCAGATGACCCACTGTGGTCCCTTCCAAATGTTCTGTGATTCTGTGAGGCAGATTCACTGCATGTACCCAGGGACTGGCAAATGCCTTTTGGCATCTGGAAACATCAACTTTTTTTGTATGGAAATTTACCTTCATTTGGATTAGCCTATGATACCTAAGAACTGTGTCTGTAAATCTAAATTATTCACTCTAGGCTCTCTTTAGGACATCAGGAGTACAAGAATATAGAAAGGAGATTCACCAGACATCTGGAAACTTCCATTTTGGGTTGAATTGCTCTTTATGAGTATTTAATATAACTTAGATAATCTAAATTTTAAGACAGCAAATACATTTTAAGCAGATTAATTATTGATAATACAATCATAGAGTAACTTAAATGGGAAAAGACATCTAAGATATCAAGTCCAAACATTTGCAAAACTAACTACCATTTAACCATGTTCCTAAGAATCTCCCTTACATGTATTTTAAATATGTATTTAGGGATGAGGACTACTCCACTTCAGCCTGTTTCAGTATTTGATAAAGCTTTGAGGGAAGACATTTCTCCTAATATCCAATAATAAAGGTAATTTTGTCTTATCCTGTCTCTTGTTACTTGGGAGACTGATAGTAACAAATATTGTCAGGTAAGTTTCTTCTGTCTTGTGACTTCCTGGTCTTCATCTGTGCAGAGAACAACATCTCTTCATGTTATTGAAAATGCAATAATTCATTGATGTGATGTACATATCATTTTTTACAGCAGTAGGTCTCTAACAGCAGTGTTCTGGATGAAAATAAGAAACAATCTGGGTTTTATCCCCTCTACTCTCTCACACACAAATACTTAGAATAAGGAACTCATACATTAAAATCTCAAATTATTTATACAAAACCATATTTTCACCTAATAACAATTTAAGTACATAACTCTTATGGTGCACAGAAAAAATAATCAGGAGAAATGCTCATTTTATTTTAGATAATACCGGTAAATCTCAAAATGTACTGCAATGCATAAATATCAGCCTTCTATAAAACTTAGGAGAAGCTGTTGAGCAGAAATTAGCCTTTAAATAAAATTTAAAGGTCTATGGAGAACACTCATCGTGAACAGAAAAGGTAGTTTTTGTTCTGTAATTGGGACTCATAATGTTTTCCATATTAGATCTTGTTAACCTATATATGCAGTATACAACAATGCACAGTAAGTTTTATTCACTTTAGTCTTTGCAAAATCTCGCAATTACAATCTCCAAAACATGTGAAGCTATTTTATAATGTTAATTAAGGGTCATGGAGTATTGTTTCCTACATGGTGTTACTAAGCTGGTGAACTGTAACAGTTTGCTGGAGTTTTAGTTAGCACTCTATTAACTATACCTAAGTGGCTTGCTTATCTTCTTTGTTTAGCAGGTCATTTGACACCCAATAATTTCATGTTATGAAAGAAAATGCATAAAACTATGTCAGCTTAGAATATGTCAGGTTTTTATTTTCTCAGTCTCTGTCTCTCTCTCTCTTTGCTTCCCTATCTGTTCATGAAGAAGGAGAAATAGAGTGTATTAATGTTGACATGAAGATACTGGTAATAATGAACATTGCTCAAATAGCTGTGATGGTTTCTGTTATTATTATTTTAATAATTTACAGAAGTATCTCCACAGGGTTGTGTAGAATTCTAGAATGTAGCATGCTTTAAACATTTAATAGAGAAATTGTATGTTTCTTCGTTTGCCTTTTTTCTTTCCCCTTTTTGGGATTTTTTGGGTTTGTTTTACAAAATCTTGCAATAAAACAACCAGATAAACTCGGCAGGATTGAGGTCAGATATATCGCAGTTCTTCATTCTGTGGCAAAATTTTTAAAAAAAGTGAAATAATTATGAAATGGTATCACATCAGAGTAGTATATGGCTAGGACAACAGCTAATGCAGTCCTGGATTTTCAGTTTCCTACTTTTCCCTGTGAAGTTCACCAAATTCATTTGAGTATCAGATTAAGAGTCACTGTTTAGCTGAAACAAGGGGTTGTAAGGTTCCCATCAGTAAGAAGTTTCAGACCTTTTCAAAAGTGTCCAATAAAATTCAAATGGCATTAACACAGGTTTTAGATCAGTCCCTGCTTATTTCTAGGACATTTATTAAGCAAGAAAGCATCAGATGCAAACCTATAGTGGTCATCTGCAGAAATTCCTCACACAGCCTCAAAACATGGTACCTTTTGTGTACAAAAACTTGAAACTGGTATTCTTTACAGGGTCAGTTAATATTTCTATCTCACAAAATCCAATAGAATGTGTAGAAACGACCCCTCATCTGGGTTGACACAAGCTTCTCTTTAGGTGGCTAATGTTTTATATTTCTGCTAATTCAGGTATTGGTCTAGCAAACGTGCAGGAAAATAATTGCTCTATCCTTTCCCAAAAAAACCCCAGAAACTGAACTGTCACTTTGTTGTGTTGAACATGCCTGTTTCCTCTCTCCCCCCTTCTTATTCTCAAATGTCAATATGAAGAAAAAGAAAAATGCACAGATAACCTCCTCCTCCTTCCCTCTCAATTCTTTAATTTCAATTTTCAAATCATCATTATCTGGTTACATATCAGTTGTATATTTTATATAAGCTATAAATACAATTCCTTATATTATGGGGACATTAAAATTAGACTGACAGAATCATAAATATTTGGTCATCAACACCAAAACCACAAAATTAGAGTGTTGCTGAAGGTACTGTCCCTTCTTGAAACAATTAATGGGAATGGATCATACTTAAATCATACCTACAATAAATTGACTGATACCTCATTATAATTTGAAGAAGTAGATAGTTCCAAAATGAAAGGAAACAAAAAGCAGTTATACTGGTATCTAGCTAGATTAAAACTCCAGCTGCCTATTTTTAAGTTCCTAGCATATAAGTATCTAAAGTAAACATTTAAGCTTCCCTTTTCAACATTTTTTAAAAAGGAAAGAGTCTATATTTTTTCAAAGAAAAGTGGTTGAAAATAAAACAATTAGACAGATTAAAAATATGACTGAATATCAAAATGGTCCCTAGTGCAGAGCACTTGATGACTGAAATTTACATCTCCTGTTGCAAATCATATGCTCCCCAGGTAAACACCTTTCTGACGAGCTAATTGAAACACAGGTGGTCTATAATATTACTACAATTAGAGAAAACAAATCAAGATGCACATTTTGTAACCTACTCTCATTCAATGACTTTGACTGATTAATATCACAGCATATTTTAAATATTTGAAAGGTAAGAGCTGGATAGTAAAGGAATCACACAGTAGTTGCCATCTTGGATATGACCAGTGTATTTTAAAAGCTGTTACACTCGTGTGTGGTCAAGACAAAACACACTGCAATAACTTGGACAAAAGGTATAACTTCTTACCTTTAACATAAATCATACCCCTTAAATCTAATTTCAGGCGTTTATCAACTTTTTTTAAATCTAATTTTTTAAATCAAGGTTTCTCTGACATGGAGTACTTCTGTTTACAAGTTATCTATCACTTTTGTGTCTAAAGGAAATCTAAAAAGACTGAGCTCCTAATTTGAGGAACTTTGTTTCATATGATGACTCAGAATCTCTAATGCAAATGTTTCCTGGTCAACATTTATACAGGCAGAATACTGGGAGGAGTTGTAGTCTTCTGTACCTCTTTTATGAAATTGTATATTTAGATTGAGTCTCTTTGTTTCAGAGATAGATATAAGGACGTATTTTTTTTCCTATTGGACATTATACTGACTGCAGTTTATTCCTTTTTCTGATCATATGTAATGGTACCACAACCTGCTGAAACATGTGGTTGTATTTTTCTTTGTAAAATTTAGGCTTGAAGCATGGGAGCTGGCACAAATTTTTGTTTCAGAACACATGGAATGTCAGAAACATAGACTAGAGATATGTGTAGTGGAATGTTCCCACTACCCACCAGTTAGACTAAAAAAAATTAAAAAAAAAAAGTGGTAATATGGCCTGTTGCATTAACGTTTGATCTATTGCAGTTCTAAAATAATAATAAAAAAACCTATATTAGTAAACTCAATATTAAATAAAAACTGACAAAATCTTTAACCAATGTACCTTGTTTGTTAGAAAGAGTTTTTTTACATGCCTGATTTTAGCAGAGAATGTGACTCCTGAGACACTTTTCTGTTATATGATTGTGTCACTTGTAACAACCCTTCAAATGTTTTCAGGATTTCGGGAAGTGATATTTAGTAATTCTTCTCTCTAAAAACTTCAGAATGGTCTGATTGTTTTCAATTCTAAACTTGACAACCTGACTTATGGCCTGTTTCCATTCCAGTTTTTGAAGGCCAGCTTTAGGCATTTAGCTGAAGCTACCAAGTGATGACCTAGCTCCTAAAAACATTTTGAAGATGATGGAGTTGCTAAAAACGTCCTGTGAGGATACTCAAAACCTCACACAAGAGCGACTTAAATCCTTACTGTTCTCAATTGCTTTTAGAGACTTTTCTAGGATTATAAGGCTTCCTAACTCTGTGTTAGTAGGATAGAATGCTTCCAAGACATTGCTCTTTCTGTACTTACATGTTGTCATTACAAATAAAGATAAAGTATGACAAATTTGGGAGTGGGAGAAGAGGGAGGAGGAGGGAAGAAGAGGTTTATCATTGCTTGTTCTAGATTTGAACACAAAAAATAAACTGAGGAAAAAGAATGTCTGTAGATAATGGTTTGAGAACAGAATATTGACAGCATCATATGCTTTTACACTGCAATAAAAAACAACCAGTGTTTGGAATGATACAAAAAAGATAAAACCTTATCCTGTATATCCAAAAGCAACAGAAATCAGTATTTGTCTTCACAATGTAACAATTTATTCTTGAACTACCAAGAGCCTTCAGACTCAACTAGGTTGTTATTTTGTTCATGGAACTGAGCATTAGTCCAGTCCTGAGATGTTGCTAGTCATTTCTGAACACCCTCATGTTTTAATAACATGGGGCAGATGAAAAAATGCAAATTGTGTTCAGATGTCTTGTCATTCCTTTAATTTTTTAAAAAAATCTTGACATGCATATGATGCTTTCCACGTTCATTGTTATATTCCTCATTTGTTTGGAATATCTAGGCATGTTTATGCTTGCAGTTTCAAAGTAGTACTTATTTGTCACACTCACCTCTGTAGTAATGCTTCACAACTGCACAAAGAAATAAATCACAAAGGTCAAAATCTCTTCTAGAAAACATCATCAGATAAGATAAATTGATTTGCTTGCAGAAAAATTCTTTATTAAAAGAAATACACCTAAATAATTTTCACATATCTGAGACAATTATCTGACCATACATGGTATTATTACTTGTTCTTTAAGCAATTCTGCTCTGAGGCTTTTTCTATAAGCAGAGATGTATTAAAAGGTGTTCAGATCTCTAAAATAGTTTCAAGTACTTTTGGGACTTTTTAAATCAAATGGATAAAATCAAAACAATAAAGCAGAAAATGAGTAAAAAGGTTTTAATGTTTGGCTTAAAGCCAAACTTACCATTAAAGTTGTAAATATCACCACTAAATAGATAACAACATAAAAATATATGTAAATCAATAGAAATGTCTATACAAACCTATTTATGAAAATCTATTTTCAGCAGCTTGCAGCACTATGAACTCAGGTTGTACTGTGCTTTCCTTTTTGAAAAATGTTGGCACAAGAGACTTGACATTTAAAGAAACAGGCATACATAAATGCTTTCAGATACTATTACTACTATTTTTGTTCAGTGGACTTTATACACATTAAAAAATGGCTTATATCTATTATATCTGTTACTCAGGGGAAATTATCTGTCAATCATTGAATAAAAGCTTCTCCTTCTAATGACTTAATTTTAATGATAGTAGTGTAGTTTTTCAGAAATAAAATACATGGCATGTAATCAGACTTCATTTTCTTCACGTGAATAACCCTTGGGTTGGCAGGGAAATATTATAGCACCACACTGCCATTCCCAGTATGTGACAATTTGAGCCCTCATGGCAAGTATTTTTCAAATATATATATTCATTTAACTAAATACTGATGAGTCGTATCAAACATGCATGACACATAGACGAAATTTCAATTATAACAGCTTAATCAACCAGGCAAAACTTTTATCAAAGGCAATTTTGTAGGAGTTCTTATTTCATGCATTGAATTTATTGAGATTTCAAATTAAATATAGTCTTATTAGTAAATCTGTGAATATTTTAAATTTATTTTTATATTTTCAAGCCCATGGGTGTTTCTGTCTTTTTTTTTTTGAGGGGGTTATGCAAGACCAGAACATGTGAGGGAGTGGTGAAAGGGGTAACAGACAATATGTGTCTAATATCCATAACTATTGCCTGCTGCAATTACTAAGATACACAAAATCCTCAACCTGCAAATCTAGAAGAGCTGCATTGGTGAGGAGGCAGTTTTTATTGCTCTGATACAATATTTTATTCTTTTATAAACTGATTTGTTTAATTTGTTCCTATTGTACTGCTTTTGTTCCTCAAAAGGATGAAGGAAGTAAAAGGCTGAAGTCTGCTTAATAATTGGATTTTGTTTCTTAATGTGATATTTTTACTTCATTTTTCTTCTGAAATAAAAGCATATGGAAAATACTTTGTATGTGGCAACCAACTATAAATAAGTAATTTTTTTAAAACAGAAGATCAAAGGGATATATGGGTTGCAGAAAAAGAGTAGACTTAATTCAGTAAAAGAGACTTTGGTCAGAATTTGTGCTGTGTCTGAGGTTTAGAGCTGTGGATTATTTTTGACTTTTGTTCCTCTCTTTTGTTTGGTAGTGTTCATTTTTATCATGCTGCAATTATGCTTTTATTTGAACATAATATACACAGAAAATTAGACACCTACCCAGTGAGGAAGAAACAAGTGGTCCTGAACATGCTTTTTATTTCATGTGAAATGTACAGCAAAGAGAAACATCATTCAGAAATGCGCCAATTACTCTGATGTGTTACAGCCACTGTTGAGAAACTGCAGAGAACTATTTCTTTCATAATTTGATTAGGAAAATGGGAAGGGTGAAAATAGTGGATAGGAGAGAAGATGACAGTTCTGCATTATTCACAAGAGAAGAATGCAGAGAGAAACAACACATCCCACACAAAGCAAGATTCACCTCTCACTGAGTTCTGGTTTCTTTTAAGAGAGAAGAAGATATGGTGATTATTTAACACAGTTGTTCTAGGACATACAAAACATGATCCAAGGAAGAAAAAAAAAAGGGCATTTGCTTGAATAATATAATAGATGTATATACAGAGTTATTTTTTAAAAAGTGCTTGAAAACATAGTAGCCTTCCACTTGATGAAATGAGGTTTTTAGCAGATGGAAAATGAAAGTTCCTAGAGTTGCATTTACCCATGAGATATGTGATATACTATTAATTAAATATCTTTTTGAAGCAGGAATAAGATGAACAACAATATTGAAGCTCAAAAAGATACAGCGTACATTGGCTACTAGCTAAAATTTAAATCTAACTATATAATGCAAAATACTAATTTAAATAAAGATTGAAATGTATCTTTGAGATTTCATTTTATGATAATGGCCAAATTTCATAATGTCACATAATTTTTAGATAAAATTATAGAATGCAAAAAATACTAAAACTAAGTGCTTCAATGTTTTAAATTTCCAACACATTTTGCAAATAAAAGAAAAGTATCGCTCCTTTCTAAATTTGCATGCAGTTTCTACTGGTCACATATTCAATATCCAGTGAAAGACTACAATTTTTCTAAAAGATTGTAAAATGTTAGTATTAACTCAGAAACCCTCAATTATTTTGCTCTGGATCATAAAATCAAAAAATTATTTTCTTAGAAGGTAAATTTTATAGATCAATTCATTTTTCAATTATTCATTCAGAAATTAAAATTTTGGATTTTCCATCATGAACACAGCAATGTATCCTACCCAAATAATGGAGAGGAGTGGCACACATTTTCAGGAGTCAAAGCATATCACTCAAAAATTCATGAATAGTAATTCCTATAATTTAATAAATCATATCCTAGAATCCCTTTAATAAATTTATCAATACTATTTTTTCATTTATTTTATGTAATTTTCACACATTAGATATTTACTCACCTGAAGAAAAATAGCTCTCAAAACATGGAAATTTTTCCGCAGAATATATACTTTTCTTCAACAGATTTGTTCACTATCTTGATAGGGACTGTGTGATGTTTTGCCAGAATGCAGAAAATACTGGGAAAAAAATCATAAATGTGTCAAGATGGCTTTTATTTTTTTTATATAACACAACAATAACAAAAAGATTCTTCTTTGCTAGGCATTCCAAATGCAGATTGTTTCTTCCAGCTAAGTATAAATTTAATTTTCCACAATACACTGATAAAGATTTACATTTTCTTAAACATAGAAATTCCAGAAATCTGTATTTATATTTCTTTAATAATTTCACAAGTTCAAGCAATGTCTTCTTGGAAAGACTAGATAACCATGTCTAAATTCTCACAGGATATCTACAATGACAGTTAGACATATGCCTATACCCATATCTAGGCTTACATTAGCTGTGTATTTTTAAACATTGCCCATCCATCTCTAACAGCACAGCAAAAGCCAGCCAAAGGCCAGTTCTGGACCTCTGCTCAATTTTTACTGTTCCTAGTTCGTAGTTCTCTCCTACAGACTGTCTTCCTATGAGGTGGCTTTTATCATCCTCTACTTTTGCTCTGCTTCATTTCAATTTCATTCTGCCTTTATTTGTTTTTCAGACTGCTGCAGAATTCTTGTAGTATCCCTTCTGCCCTAAATTGCAATTTTTCCAGGGCCTTTAGAAGAGCACGGTCAGAAAAACATGGTCTCAATTTGATATCTACTGGGAAGAACCATAATTTTATAACTCAGCCAGATCACATTTGAAGATTAATTTAGATCATATTTAGACCAATCACAGAAGGACAGCTAAGATGAGTAAATTTCTTTCTAAGAGGAAACTATCTGGTTTAATGCTACATAACTTTTATTTTTTTAATTTTTTTTTCACAAGGAACATAAAGGAAAACATGTCAATGGTCCAAGTGCCTTGCTTTCATTCAACTCTCTCTTGTAGGACAAGGATTTTCACAGGCTTTTTTACATTTTACAGAGAAAATCAAACAAGAGAGATACTTTTGTGCCACCTCAGGCCATGACTACTCTTAAAATACCTGATACTGCATTGGTTCTGTAGGTAGTCAAGCCAAAACATCCCTCCTTCATTTTGCAGCCTCTATTAAAAGAGCTTCTGGCTCTGCTGCCAAGTGATTGCCTGTTCAGGTATATACTATCAGGCCAATTGTCTTCTAAAATGGGCCAGCTGCATCTAGCCTGTATTTTGGGATGAGCTCATGAATTTACATAAATCTCAGATTCTGTGTGGGAATTATCTGTCAGAAGACCAGACAGCCTGATGAGTGTCAAACATGA
This sequence comes from Parus major, assembly GCF_001522545.3. Taxonomy (NCBI): domain Eukaryota; kingdom Metazoa; phylum Chordata; class Aves; order Passeriformes; family Paridae; genus Parus; species Parus major. The sequence goes on from NC_031768.1 coordinate 35,886,053, forward strand.
GTGGTTTAAGCTGTAGATCCTGATCCCATGACTAGGATGGTACAATAGCAGTCTTGGGAATCTCTTTGTCAGGAAATTCCTAGATCTTCTCATGCACAGTATCTGTTAGACAATGTATGTTATGTGTTTTGCATAAAGAAAAAGGGTAGAGAATATATATTGCAAGAGGTTTTGCTTTCACTGGATTTTATCAGTGGTCATTTAGTGTAGGAATTATACAGGGGTAATGTGATAATGCTTAGTGATTACTTCTCATCTTTTTCTTGTAAATGTGTCATTGAAGCAGATGGAAAAATAAGCAAAACCAAGAGGAAGCATGTGGTTAAGAAAAGGTGCCACACTAAGCAAAATATACTAGGACTGTCTCAATGACTATAGTATCTCACACTGTCATGCAGGCATTACTCCAAAATCATTTATATATATACGTTCATGCATGTCAGTGAAAAATTAAAGTCTAGATAAGAATTTCAAAGACCAATGAGGTGCTTCAACTCTTGATTCATTGAAAGTGTGAGCAGCCCTTGCTAATTCATCTTGGCAGGAGGGAGATCATCTCTGCTTTTGGCTGGATTTTTAGGGACAAAATATGTTAAAATTAAGAGAGGTACGTCCAAGTCATCTATTCCTTTCCTCTCACTCTGAATCTGTGAATGCTGAAACCGGGACAACTGCTGACAATGCTGCAGCAAAGAGAAGCCAATTTCCAAGCATAGCTGCTGTAACAGGCAGAGCAAGGGTGGTAGGAGGAGTACCTAGTGACTTGCTGAAGAACGATGATATCTGTAAACTATAACTGTGCTTGTTTTTCACACTGCTGATGAGCTAAAAATGCCTGTAGAATCACATGAACATGACCTTATCTTCTTTTAGGTGGTAGTTCAAGTGTGGTCCCCAAATGCATCATTCCAGAACTCCAGTGTTATTCCATAGAGGCAGTTCTGAACAAGTGGAGGGATGATAAAACCCTTTCCACTCTTATTTGGTCTTGTGGTGAGAAAGGAAAAGAATGAGACAGGAAAGAAAAAAGCAGTAAAAAAATACATTAAATATTCCTTCATGTTTTTTCCTCTAAATTTAAGCCTTCTGTAGTGTTTATACCGTTCTCTCCATTCTGGTTACATTAATTTTCACTCATTTGGTTATCATGCAATGTTCCCCATAAGCCCAAGTTGTAAAGTTGTCGTTCAGTAAAGCTCTCTGTTGAAGTTGTTACTCCTACTGGCCTAATTATGGTAAAAGTCTTTCCAGAAAGAATACATTGAAATTCAATAACAGATGAAACAGTTTATATAGACCATTAAATTGGCACTACATTATTCTCAAACAGCAAATACAGGAAAGCTTATTTAAATCAATACATTTTTCGACAGACAAATCACTGCTTTTTTCTTCACATATCCAATCCATAAATTTTGGAAAGGCAAACTACCACAAGAGAGCTTCATGCAGGCAGTTCAGAAAATTACTTCAACAGGAAAGTTAAGCCCTGATATTTTGCACACCAATATGTTGTCAGATGATTGGTTATTAGTCACATCACTTTTATCCCGAGTTCTGGCAGAACTGTGTTCCTTCAGAGGATGATTTTCTTTTTTTTTTTTTTTAATTACTAAAAATAATTTGAATATGAATAATGCATTTAGATAATGTGTGTCTGAATATATGCAAATACTTAAGAATTCCAGGGAAATTTGCTGGTACACACAGAGACACAGAGAGGCATCCCGAGATAAACCCTTCTCATCCAGTCAAACAAGTTTCTATCTACAATTTTCTGCCCCTGTTAATACTGAAATGGTTACTCCATGTGTTCCCATCCTATCTATACCTGGCTTCATAAATAAAGGCTGATGAGGTTTAGCAATGTCCTGGCCACAACATCAAAAGGAAATGAAATCTGGTACTACTCAAACACAAAAACATTAGCAGTTTTCTCTGTATTCACCTTCCTGTGTCTTCCCTTGACCAAATAAGATTCTAGTACTGCTTTTAGCTAATTTATCATTACATTTATATAATATAAATTATAAAAAATTAGTTTTCTTAGCATCTCTAGCATTGACTGAAATTTCAGGCCTGATTTCAGGTGTGTTTGTAATTTCTGTGGTTTTCAAGTAGAGAAATTCTCTAATATCTAAAAGCGGTAACATTCCAAGACTTGTTAGATTATTATTACCACCAAAACAATTTATTTTATGTTACTCATCAAATGTGATGGACATCCTCCATTGTTTTAGGCATCAAAAGCTTCAGAAAGCTACTGTGATCTTCACCATTTTGCAGAACTTTGGAAGCCGTGACAGATTGGTTCAAAGTTGCAGAATAACTTAATTTCACTAGTTGAAATTTACTAGTGTATGTCAATTCTCCTCTAAGAGCAGTAAGTGTGCCACTGTACGCAGGATACCAGAATGGCTCAAGGGTCTCAGAGTATGTTGGCTACCTCTGATACATGTGCTTCTGGGTGGTTCACTGTTTCCTTTGAATTTAGAAATTCCCTCTGAAGACATGTACTCTCTCTTTATGTTTCTATCCCAGGATAATATAATTTGTATTGCGGTTCTGATGAGATTCTGGCCCCAGCTCGTGTTTGCTACAAATTCAAGTAGTCTTATCACTTAGCATTCTGCCATTCAAGGCTGCAGGCACTGAGGATGGATGACAATGAGTTCTGCCCTTTAAGATCAAGTTGTCAAGACAGAAGTTTCAGAGGACCTCATATTTACTAACATAAGGAACCTGCTACACAGAGCACCACCTGCCACAGAGGTTCATTTGGTTGATGTTTCAATAAAAAACAGTGAAAGGTGGGTCACAGAGAAAGGGTCGGTGCTATGTTTGCTGTCACAAATTGTGACCTGTCATTACAGATGTCACCATCACGTTGATATCTCAACAGAATATGGTGAAATGTTAACAACTTTGAGCACTCAATTTCTTGTCAAATTATCTGCTTCATGGAGCTTCCATATTTTCTCAGGGACTCCTGGTCAACACAGTACATATATAAGGTCATAGCCAACAGTCTAACAATGTTTTTGACACAAAGAAAATGTGTCTTTCTTTTTAGAATAACTGGATGCCGATTATTGGTAAGTGGGTGCGCATTCATTATGTGATGCCTATATAAAAACAAATGATTACTCCTACACAAAAACATTTGTTGAAATAAAAAGATGAAGAGATTATATAATATATAGTGTAAAGAATGATGAGAATAAGGCAGATCAGACTTCACCTCGTGCTTTACAAGAACTTCCACTGCAGCGGACAATCCCAACTGCTTCTGCTAACCCCGTTTTATCAAATCTGACTCTTCTGAAACGATACCATGAAGGAGCAGGAAGACCTGCTATCAAGTATGACAGTGGATATTAGCATCAGTATATTAGGAAGAGATATTTAGGAGTGCTAGTGGATCAGATACAAGGTAATGGGTGCCACATTTTTATTTAGAGTTTGTTAAACCTAAAGCTACATGAATAAGAGCGTGTCTCCTTCCTTCAAGAAAGGATCTAATTCAAAACAGGAATAACAGCATGATATCTTCATTTCAACTGCTGGCTGCTGTGGCTGTTGGGACTGAAGGTCTGATTAAATTGGCATTATAAAGAAGTTCTCTCCCGTTTTCTTTTATGTGCTCCACAGCCCTGGATCACTTATTTTGGCTGTTCTCACTGTCTCATGTTTTCAGACACATTCATTTATCAGAAAGCAAGGCACTTTCCTGTTTGTGTTTCCACTTTACTCTAAAGGACACACAGGGAAACATCACAGGAATGCAGGGTTGCAGCAAATAAATTGTCTGCACTTAGTCTGCAATATGTCTCTGCAACCATTCAGCCTCATATGATTTCTTGTTGCAGAGATAGAGTTAAAAGGCTTCTTGTAAACAACGATTTAATACAGCATTTTCTGAAGATGTGACTCTTTGATCTGTTTTTCTGCTGAGAACTGTAATATATACTACAGAAATTTTATGTTCTTTGTAATGAAATGTCTTAAAGTCTCGTTTAATAATACAGTTGTCTGTATATCTCAAAGATACATGGTGTACAGTATTTTAACTGGAATCAGATTGCCATGCAACTCCCACAAATCTGAAAGTTTCATACCAAAGAAATTAAAAGATCAACAGTTTCCAGAAGGATATAAGGAAGTGCCACAACTTGAGGCGTTGATGAGCTACACTAGACAAAGTGATAGTCATCACTACATTTGCTATATTTGCTACTGGAAAAAAACTGTGGTAGAACAGAATATCCTCAGTTGCGTTCCTTCTTCTTATAACCACATATATATTGCATTGCCTTCTCTCAAGAAAAAAAAGTTAAATACATACTGTTGAATAAAAAAAAAAAACAAACCAAACTCAGCCCCAAACTAGAAAGGTTTTCTACGATACCATAGATGAATTTTTCCTTTAATTACTATATGAAGTGAACATCTTTCACAGCAGAAGTAGCCTTGTAAGGCAAACAAACTCAATTCCTTACTAAGTACTTCTCATTTATGCCACTGCAACCTGCAGGCATGCTTTCTAAACTAAATAAATGATTAGTGGTTTTCATGGAATGAACAGCCATGTTCAGTATGATATATATAGGCATCTAATGTTTTTTAATTTTACTATTTTATTTTTTATCTTAACATATTCTAACATATTTATACAGTTTAGATGAAGTTCAACTTTGAAAATATAAGTTTGCACTGAAATATAAATGGGGGAAACTACTTGTTGAAGAGTTATCAGAGAACAGCAGGCTCTGATCTAACAAAACTAAAACATGACTTTTAAAAGAATTTTGGAAATTAGTATATTCCCTCCTAAAGTTTCTTAGACTGCTGTTGTTTACTTTTAATTTTTTGCTTACACTACATGTGTTCATTTTTTTATAATGATTGTACTATAAAATTAAAAATTAACAGTGTAAAAAAATTTCAGATGTTTTTAAGCTACACAGTCTCAACAAATTGCAATATTCTTGTGCTTATTTTTCATTTCATTCTTCTGCTGAGAAAGAAGGATTTCACTGTAATTGTCTATTTTTATATGTATGGCCTAATTCACAAGACACTAAAGTTTCTATTTTCAGGTTGGATTTTATTTGTTTGTATAATGTGCACAATTGAAAAAGCAATGGCTTGAAAATTAAAATATTTGACATGAAACAAACTTTTAAGATAAGACCATATTTTTGTGTTGTAATAGTATTTACATTGGATTTATTTTTGTATATTATGGCTTTGGGTTTATATTTCTTTTTACAGTTTGCCTTCATAAATTATCATATCTAATGAGAAAACATCTTAAGGCGTTGGCAGAGGAAGGCATCCCATCAGGCTTCAAAGGGAGTTTAAATACTTTTCTTTTTCTTCTTTGAATATCCAAGTTAATATTCAGACCACCTAAGTTAGAAAAAAACAGTATTTAAGTATGGAAGCTCCCTAATCATCAGTGCAAATACATCAGATTAAGTAGATGTGGTTTTTACACCGTTAATATGAGAGTCAGAGACTGCTGAATAATGGCTAATAAATTCTCTACACTATCAAAATAACTGTCTGGAATTCCCTGCACAGAAGATTATGGGTCCCTTTCAACTCAGATTATATAAAATTCTGGGCCCACTGATTTGGGGTATCAGTCTTCTGAAATTCAGATGGGAATACATGCATAACTTTACTGAGCTTCTGAGATGTCAGTGTTTAGTTCAGGAGCTCTAAGACATGTTATCTTCTGAGGAAATAATCCTCTAGACCAAGGGAATAAAATACAACTCCCACATCCCAAGAAGGAGGTCTCATCTCCTGATGACGAACATGATATTATCTGTGTAGAGGAAAAAAAAAATAAAGTTGTTCTTGCAAGCATCAAAGATAGAAAAGGGCTAAAAAGGAGAGTAGGCACAAGATTAGGTCACTTAGTGTCAGGGAGGAGGATCTTGAGTGGATTAGATTTGTAAAAATAAAAAAAAAAATTGCTATGGTGCTTTTGTCCCTGAGCCTGTTTACTATAATGTAGATAATCATCTTCAACTGCCTTGCCCTCAGTAAAAGCAAGACCTGCTCATGCCTTGCAGGGCAACGTCTTAGTTGTCTAACTACAAATGAATTAAGGGTTCCACTCCATAGACATCTTCAGTGTTTCAGGAGTCAAGGTTTAAACTGAAATAATGAACTTTCCCTACTAAACATTCCTTCTCCTTTTTCATTCTTTCATTCTTTTAGTTTTGATAATCAAAAATCAATTTAACATTGACGAAACTGACATCAGGTTTTTGAGAGTTAATTTAATAATTTAATATATGTAATTATTTCTCTTGTTCATTTGGAGAAAGAAGGATGAAGATCACGTTAGACTCAAATGAGTTCAAAACCTGGATTTTGTGCCTCTGGAATATATATATAGAGGTGGGGAAATAGAAAAACAAATGAAAAATCCCCAGGGATGATGAAATTGCTGTTGTGAGGGGTATCCATAATTTCTGCTTCCAGTGGTTTGAATAGAAGTGTACCCCACAACCAGATGCACAGTGTTTTCTGATGAAGACTGAACAACAGAATGTTATTCTCAACTCTTCATCCCTGCATTCCCCAGGGTATTTTATTCTTCTGTAGTTAAAAGCAGAATCAAAATATTGCCAAATTCTGACATTGTGTGAAATTCATCTCTTTCTGCACAAATAATTGAGCTGTGGAGTTGGAATAGCACTTCTTTAGCACATTTTATTTAGAAATAGAAGAAAGGGAAGCAATTCAAAATCATGCCAAAGTAGTGAGATATGATGAATGTAAGTGAAATGAAAAAGCTGACTAGTAAGTTGATTTCTGACATTTCTAAAATTATACTTGTAAAAGTCAATAGAATGGATTGAAAAATCCTAAGATTTAAACTATTCATATAGAGAAAGTCAACATCACTATATCACATAGACAAGTCTTCTACAACACCCTTTTTTTTTCAGTGACTAAAATAGAGGCAGTACAGTAAGTTCCTGGAGTGTATGGAAGAGAGCTTCCTGACACACCTGGTGAACGAGCCAGCTAGGGAAGACCTGTTTGTTGCTTGTGCACAGAGAAAGACTGGTAAGACATGTGATGGTTGAAGGATGTTATGAGCATAAAATGACAATTTTCAATTCTCAGAGAGAGAAGGAGTTGGGTTTTCAGAAATTCAGCTTCCAGAGGGAACTTAGGTCTCTTTAGGGGACTGTTTGGATGAGTCCCTTGTGGTGCAGTTCTGAAGGGCAAAGGAGTCCAGGAAGGCTGGACACTCTTCAAGACAGAAATCATAAAGGCACAGGAGCAGACCATCCCTATATGTCAAAAGACTAGTCAGAGGGGAGGAAGACCAACCTGGCTGAGCAGAGAGACAGCATTTTCTTGAGCTCAAGATAAAAAAAGGAGAGTTTACAGCCTTTGGGAAAAGTGGCAGGAAACTCAGGGGGACTACAGAGTTTTCATAAGGTTATGCAGAGAGAAAATTAGAATTAAAGACAACTAAAACTTGTATTGGCAACTGCTGTAAAAGATGATAAATGACCTTTCTATAAACGCATTGACAACAAAAGAAAGGTTAAGGAGAATTTTCATCCTTTATTGGTTGTGGGGAAACATAGCAACAAAGAAAGAGGAAAAGGCTGAGGTACTTAATGCTTTCTTTGCCTCAGTCTGTAACAGTAAAAGCTTCAGGGTATCTAGTCCACTGAGCTGGATGGAATTCAGGGACAGGGAGCAGAACGAAGCCTCCAAAATCCAAGAGAAAGTGGTCATTGACTTCTACACCACTTAGACACACACATCTATGGGTCAGATGAGATCCACGCAAAGGAATGGAGGGAGCTGGTGGAAAGCCTCATTGAAGCACTTCCCATAATTTTCCAGCAGTTCTGGCCCACTAGGGAGGTCCCAGTTGACTGGAAGCTGGCCAATGGGATGTCCAAGGGTTGAAGGGACGATCCAGGGTACCACAGGCCTGTCAGCCTGTCCTCAGGACTGGGAAAGGTCATGGACCAAATAATTTTGAGTGCCATTATGGGCACATGCAAGACAACAAGTGGATCAGGCCCAACAGACCCTGTTTGACCAACCTGATCTCTTTCTTTGAAACGTTGGCCAGCTTAGCGGATGAGGGTAAGGCTGTGGCTGTTGTCTGGAGGAAATTTAGTCAAGCCTTTGACACTGTCTCCTACAGCATTCTTCTGGAGAAAATGGTGGCTCATAGCTTGGATGGGGGCGTGTTTCACTGGGTAAAAATCTGTCTGGATGACCAATCCCCCCAGAGAGATTGGGAGCTGCATCCAGCTGGTAACCAGTCACCAGTGGTCTTAACCAGGGCTTTGTTTTCAGGTCAGTCCTGTTTAATATCTTTATCTGTGACCTGGACAAGAGAGGAAGTACATCCTCAGGCAGTTTGCAGAAAACATCAAGCTGAACAGGAGTGTTGATCTGCTGGAGAGCGGGAAGGCTCTGCAGAGGCATTTGCCAAGGCCAGTAGTGTGAGGTTCAACATGGCAAAGGGTCAGGTCTTACCCTTGGGTCACAACAACCCCATGCAGTTGGGAGAAAAGTAGCTAGAAAACTTTCTGGTGGAAAATGGTTTGGAGGTGCTGTTCAACAGTGGCTGAACATGAGCCAGAGTGTGCCCTGCTGGTCAAGAAGGCCAATGGCACCCTGGCCTGTATCAGCAGTAGTGTGGCCACCAGGAACAGGGCAGAGGTTGTCCCCCTGTCACTCAGCACTGGTGAGTTTGCACCTCGAGTGTTGTGCTCAGTTTTGGGCCCCTCATTACAAAAAAGATGCTGAGGTGCTGGGGTGTGTCCAGGGAAGGCCAACAAAGCTGGTGAAGGGTCTGGAGCACGAGTACTATAAGGTGAAGGGAACTTGTGTTCCTCAGCCTGAAGAAAATGAGATTTAAGGGGAGTCTATTACCCCCTACAAACATGTGAGAGGAGGTTTTAGTCAGGTGGGGATTGGTCTATTCCTGAGTAATAAACAGTGAGAGGAAATGGTCTCAAGTTGCTACAGGGAAGGTTTAGATTGAATTTTAGGAAAAATTTCTTCCCTGCAAGGTTTGTCAAGCACTTCCCAGGGAAATGGAGGAATCATCATCCTTAGAGGCATTTAAAAGGTGTGTAGATGTAGTACTTACACACCTTTTAAATGACATGGTTTAGTGAGGACCTTGGCTGTGCTGGGTTAAGGGTTGGACAAGGTGATCTCAAATATCTTGTCCAACTTAAATGATTTGATATTTCTAACTACTTTTATTCCCACTTCTCCAGCCAAAAGAATGAGAAGATATCATGTGATCCTTAAAACTTTTATATTTTTATCATAAATTTATAGCAACTTATAATAACATTCTACAATGATCTGATTTTTATTGTTGTTTTATATCTCACTATGTATTGCTTGCCAACATGGTATTTGTTCCTCCTTACCCTTTGATTGAAGTATTTGACATGCTTCAAGTCCATCAGGGTGTGGGGATCAAGATTCAATTTTGACTGAGGAAATAATGCATATGAAAATGACTGAGTTGTGATTTAAGAGCTGTTAGGTGCCAGCTCCTAGACCTGAATGTGATTAAAATACTTGGGAAATTACAGGTGCTGTTTCTGCCATTAGTGATAAGTAAGACTGTAAGCTTTAGCAGACTGATTTTTCCCCTTTTGAATTTTCTCTCAGGCAATTTTTTTGAGGTAAAATTTATTGTATAAACTGATGTAAGAAGGACCCAACCTGGATTTATTGATTACATGGAAGGAAGCTTTTAGATCCTCTAGGTATTTAATGTTGCCTGTGGTATTGGGATGAAGGCAGGATGAAAACTGCTGGTTAGCCTTAGTAAACTTTTGGCCTGCCATTTCTGTACATGTGAATAAAGCTTGAAGAAGGTTATTTGCATGTCATTGCTCCTGAGGACACACCAAAGTGTTAAATTTATTTTCTTGGTAATCATATTGCTAATATTACCTTTTTTTGTGTGCTGTAATTGTTCGATAAGAATAGAAGATACAACAAATTGTTTATCTGTAGATTTCTCCTTGTGCTTGGAGAAAAAAAAATGAAACACTATTAAACCATGACTTTGGTGCAATATGGCCTATTTCCTGTGAATAATTGACAGAAATATAGTAAAATGTTAGTGGTAAATTTGAAGTGGCATGCACAGTATGTGTTTAGAATGTTTATACAGTCTCCAATTGATTCTCAGGGAGCTCAGACTAATTGGAAATAAGGTTTATGTGCAGCGAAGCAGTGAACCAGTGATATGGTGATACTGCAGAAGTGATTCCTGCCTGTGGCAATATTTTTATACCTATCTGCAAAGCTCAGGAAAACTTTATAATTCTGAACGACTTAAATAATAGAAATACATAATTTTGTAAATGTATCTAGGTTTACAGTATTTCAAATACAGACTCTCCTATCAGAGTGAGAAGGAAGGCTTAGCGCTTTGCCCTTTCTCCCTTCAGTACTGTTAGAACGAGCTGTAAAACTTGTTTTCACAAGCTGAGCTAATGATAGGTGAGATTTGAATGCAGAGATATTGAATTCTGGTTATTCAGCCCCATCTTTGTCAGGGTCAGGAAGTGATCAACAGATAACTGCTCATTTTGCAGGGATAAACATGTTCAGAACTATTCAAACTAATAACTCTGAGTTATTATTCAACAGCTCTCAAACAGTAAAACTGTCCTGGCTTGTAAATTGACCTTAGCAGAATAGACTGTGGCTGTGATGGCCAGGACTTGGGATACTAAGACCCTTGTTAGGGACGTGCACTGATTAATCCAAGCTAGCAACCAAGCACCACGGCAGCAACAACTTAGTAACTAAAAGTAGTAATAATAATGATAACGGAAATTATAATGATGATGAGAATAATAATAATGAAAGTTTCAAAAAGAGAGAGAAGTAAAACAGGAGAAACAAGTGATGCAAATGAAAACAATCTCTCACCACCATCAGACTGATGCCCAGGCAGTTCTCAAGCAGTGGCCCCAAGGCCAGCTTTCTGCCTAGTTTATATGCTGAGCATAGTGCATAAAGCATCAGATATCCTTTTTGTCAGCTGGGGTCAGTTGTTCTGTGTCTGTCCCCTCCCAGCTTCTTGTGCAACCCAAACCTGCTTGCTGGCAGGGAATGAGAAGCTGAAAAGTCCTCAACCTAGCATAAGCATTGCTCAGAAACAACTGAAACATCAGTGTGTTATCAATATTATCCTCATCCTGGATCCAAGACACATCATTCTGCCAGCTACTAGGAAGAACATTAACTCTATCCCAGCCAAAACCAGGACAGTATGTTAGGGCCAGAGATGTTAGTACTGGTAGGAAACCTGTACCTTAATTACGGTAATTACTTCAGGATTGAAATATCAATGGTAGAGCTATAGACGGCACCTATAATAATTTGTTTTAGAGAACAAATTCCTCAAAAAGCTGCATTTTTTCTTGTTAATTTTCTTTTTTAGAGCTCCAGTTCTCTTCCTCTTCCTCTTCCTCTTCCTCTTCCTCTTCCTCTTCCTCTTCCTCTTCCTCTTCCTCTTCCTCTTCCTCTTCCTCTTCCTCTTCCTCTTC